>NW_016107363.1:1615172-1710892 GCF_001604975.1 Cebus imitator
AAAGGGACAGGGTTTCACCATGTTGCCCAGCCTGTTCTCAAAGTCCTAATAACCTCAGGTGATCCATCCACCTTGGCCTCCCAAAGTGCTGGGATTACAGGCATGAGCCACAGTGCTGGGGTAAATGCATTTTTGATACAGATTCTGTGTATGGGTGTGTACATGTGGCTGTGCATAAACACAGTCATATAAATAGAATGAAATACAATTAAATGCCAGCCTTTTTACTAAAAACAGTATTGTGAACTGAAATGTAAAGTTCAGTGATTCAACAGAGTCTCAGTCAAATTAAGTGTATATTACCCCAACCAATTGGTTTCAGCTTATGTAAAAGATCATCAGTGACTTGATGAATTAGTAGATGCCTTGTTTGTAATCACCTATTGCTTTCTGAGAGTCACCTGTGTGGCTAAGTGAATCTGACAACTCTGAAGTGCTTTAAAACCATACAGCTTCATTTCACAATTGCCATTACATGACTGACCAAAGAGCCTTCAGAGATGGAATTTTCCACTTAATATAGCTGCAAAGTGATTCAAATTAGCTATGTTGTAATTTGCTGCAGGGAGAGGTCATTGATACTTTTAATTCTTTAAGGGTATTACCTACATCTAAATATTTATTACAATTATAACATATTGATTGGAAGGATGCTTGCCAAACATTAATTATTTCTGTTTATAACTTACACCGCTGGCTGAAAAACTATGGCCTGTGGGCCAAGTAAGGCCCACCAGCTGTTTTTCTTGAATTCTTATTGAAAAACAGCCATGTTTATTTGTTTACATATTGTCTGTGGCTGCTTTTGTGCTACAATGGCTGAGTGGAGCAGTTGTGACAGGTTCTATAGGCCCATGAAGCCTAATGCATTTACTACCAGTCTTTTAAAGAAAAAAATTCTTGTGTACGATCTGTCACATAATTTTCTTTTCTTTTTTTAAATAACCTTTAAAAATGTAAAAAAAAAAAATTCTTAAATCTCAGAGACAGAATTTGGCTATTGGGCCAAATGTTGGGCCAGATTTGCCAATCAATGGTCCAGATAATTAAAACAATAAAGCAAAATCTAATTTGTGGCATTTGCCTATTTCCATGGTGTAAATACTCTCACCATGATTGATTTTCAGCTACCAGCATGCTGCTGTTGAATGCAGTGTTGTGAGATGTACAGGAGCATATCATTTTATAGTCACCATAAAGATGCAATATGCATAAGGAACTACCAGAGCAGAGATAACAGTAAAGGGTAGTAAAAAAATTCATAAATAATACATTTTCAGCATTTATGATTCTTTTTCTGGTATAACTCATTCAATTATAAGCTTATGTAATTTAATTTTTAATGGTGAACATATTTAACAACTGGCTCATAAAATCCTTGAAAATTTAACAGTGGGCTCTGATGAGCCAGTAAAAGTCTGCTGTAGCACATTCCTAAGTCTAAAAAATGTTGCACTGTTTAGAGAGAAAAGGAAAAGGAAAGTACACAAATGACTATATTGTAAGTTTGAAAGTGGTAAGTTTCAAAATATACATATGTATATAAGGAGAAGACATGAGCATAAACATATTGGCTAATTAACTTCATTATATGTGCAAATGATATTCATTGTAATTGAGATCTATATAGGCTGAAAAGCTTCAGTTCCTACAGACAGTTGGTAATGAGACTTACATATTCTCCACCTCCAAATAAATTTTCTTTTAGCTTTAAGAAAACTAGTCAGTAGCTGGTGGATTTAATCTTGATCGATTCAAAATATTTAGTGGAGAAATTTTCCAATCTTTTTGTTAGTGAAGGTTGTTTCTGAAAGTTTTGGCCATCAATCTGAATATTCACAATATTTCTGAATTGCAAGAATGAAAAGACAAAGATAGGTCTGATGCAGCATTGTTGACATCTCACTGTCATTGTTTTCATGCTGAAGAAGATACTTGGCCCATTTGTTGAAGGAAGTCCTTTTTTACATTTCTACAAATTAAATAGACTTGGAACCAAGGCTGAAGTGACACATTCACAACCTAATAAAACTCCAAAAAAGTAAGAAATCCATCAGATTTTGTGAGTGTTTTTTTTTTAAGATATTTAATGTTTTATGTTTTTAAGAAAAAACCCACAAAACTAATTACTGTCAACTACATTTTAAGTTTTCAGATATCTAGCCAGCAGAAAGCTGTTATTAAATCACTGTAAGCCTTTTTTGCCTTTCTTCCCACATAAGAATCATTATTTTATTCATAATATTGGCTTCAAAACAGAGGTTGTCAATCAAGATACCCAAGCTACTGCCTAGGAAAGAACAACCAAGGGCCTTTGTTTTTATTTCAGATCTCTCTCTCTCTCTCCCTCTCTCTCTCTCTCTCTCTCTCTCTCTCTAAATATACACACACACACACACATATATATATATATATATATATATATTTTTTTTTTCCTTTTTCTTTTCCTCTTGGAGTTTCTTATACTCACATCCAGCTGTTACTAAGAAAATAAATGGAGAAAGCCTCCTAATTTGAGGCTACTTCGGCCCCTAGCTTTTAAAAGATCATTTCTTTTGTTAATGTTCAACTCCTCCATTATCCTTCTAGGGCAATGCAGCTTTTCACATCTGTGCAGCATGGAAAACACTGTTGGTAGGGGATCTTTCTTTCCCCTTCCTCTTCCCCAAGCAGCAATCACCATGAGCAGCTGCCAGCAACTTTCATGGAACAGCAGACAATAAAACAATAGCTCATAGTGATTTCAATGGGGTAAGCCGAAAGTGTACAGAGTGTTGCTATTTAAAGTTCTAGCTTAGCATAACTGCTCTCTGCAGAAGTGGTATTTGAGGCTGTAATTGTTCTAGGGGTCTTTTCTTGATTTTTGTCCTCATCGCTCATGTTAATGAAGGAAAATAAAACAGCTTTTGTCTAACTAGCAGAAACTTGATTTCCTATCTCACTTTTTATGTGGATCAAATAAGCCATTACATAGCCTTCAGGAGCTCCTTCTTAGAATTTGTTCTCAATTATTTACTCATTATTTAACTTAAGACCAAACTAACCTTAACTTTTAACTTAACAGTCTCATTGGCCCATGAGCCTGTAGCAAACTGTGGCAAAAAGGTAAGAGACTTACAGTTCAAGTCAGCTATAGTCAAAACATGGTGAGTCATGGAATATGATAAAAAGTAATATGCATCAATTAAAGAGAGATTAAAGACATGCTGTACCTTGTTCCAAATTTGCTTTGTGATGGAAAAATGGTTTTTTAATGAGAAATGCTATTTTATGGTTTCTAACAGTTGAGCAAGCCAATGCCATTTTTGGTCATTATCTAATTTAACCATGAGAAGAATAAAGTATAATGGTACACTGATTTGTGTATTTTTCAACTGTACTGCTTCAAATGAGATAAGATAATGACATGAACGCTTGGAACCCTAAAGGCACTAATAAACATAAAAATCCACCTCCTAAAAAGATGCCGACAGCAAGTTCAGAACTTGAGTGATATTTCTCAGATTTCTTATTAAAGCCATCTACCACGACTCCAGCAGAGTTATCTATCTAAAACACAAATCTGATCCTATTCTTTCCTTGCATGAAATGTGCTTCAGTGGCACCTGGCAATCTTCAGGTTCAAGTTCAAAATGTTTATAGGCATGCTGATCCCACTCTTCTGCCTATATCTCTGCCTTATCTTTTAATGCTGCTCAGCTCTTCCTTCAGCCAAATTTAATACTGATGATCCCTCAAGAACAGTGCATGTTTCCATGACACTGTGTCTTTGCATTACTGTCTTCCCTTCCTAGAATACAACTCATCCCTGCACCTCAACCCTAAAATCTACCCTACAATATTTGCCTTTTAAAAGAATCCTTGGCCAGGTGAGGTGGCTTACACCTACAATCCCAGCACTCCGGGAGACCGAGGTGGGTAGATCACGAGGTGAGAAGTTCGATACCAGCCTGGCTGGCATGGTGAAACCCCGTCTCTACTAAAAATACAAAAATTAGCTGGGCATGGTGGCGTGTGCCTGTAATCCCAGCTACTTAGGAGTCTGAGGCAACAGAATCGCTTGGAACCTGGGAGGCAAAGGTTGCAGTGAGCCAAGATCACACCACTGCAATCCAGCCTGGCTGACAGAGCAAGACTCCATCTCAAAAAAAAAAAAAAAAGAATCTTTTATACACCTTCATTATTACAGCTTGTTGTTTGTGTATTGAGTTTTACATTTTTCAACATACTATAAACTCTTCTATGTCTGTTTCCTCCTCCTGATTCTGTATCTCTAGTGCTTGGTGCAAGGTAGATGCTTGATAAAACTGCATGGAATAAATAGATGAATATTACAGAGCTTATCAGCCTGGATTTAGTCAGATTCTACCTTCAGCAGACCCTGCTTTTAAGATCAATAAAGAGACATTTTGAGTGCAATACTCTCCCTGAAACTTCAAAGCCTCATATCTGTTTACTTATTGTCTTCATTTGAATGCTTCAAGGACACCCCAGTCTCAGATGTGCCAGCCCTGAAGACGCTATTCTCACTCTTTTGCTGCCAAATCTGATACTCTTCCAGTGGCCCTTGCATCCGTTGCCCAAGTCAGAAAAGCTAGAGTCACCACCTACTCTATATCTAACTTACTGTGAGGTTCCACTGATTTGCCTCCTAAGTCTATCTCCAATCTACTCTACTCCTCTTCATCTCTCCTGCCAGTTCTGTATCCTGATCTAGTAATCCACTTTTGGCTTAGACTATCACAATAGCCTCCTTAGTAACTTCCTTGAATTCATTCTATTCTCCTACCCTATCCACTGAATTCATTCTATTCTCCTACCCCATCCACTGTTCCTATTATAGTCAAAATGGCATTTCAGAATGCATATCTGACAGTGTTATCACAGGGCTTAAAACTCTTCAATAGCCTCCTATTAATTTTAGGAAAAAGATCAAAATCCTTAACAGATCTTCAAGACTCTGCATGCTCTTCCCTGACTCCCCAGTACTACCAAAGCCAAATCATATTCCATTCTTACCTCTTCTTTTACTTCATCAGTTTTGCAGTTCTTCAAATGTGCCATGTTTACCCTGTCTCTAGGGTCTTTGAACATATTGCTTATGTCTCCTGGAATACGATTCTGTTCTCTTTCACCCCTGGCTGTATCTTGGCCTTCAAATCTCAGTGGTAAAAATCACTTCCTTAGGAAGGCATCTCTGACCTCTCATACTTGGTCATTATGTGTATATAACTTTCTTTTATTATTAGTTTGTAGTTATATATTTGTCCATTGGTATGATCAGTTTCCCCATTATATAAAACTATTAACAGTATGAGAGCTGAGACTATGTCTGACTTATCCATTATTATATCCACCATTGCCTAGCATGGAGCCAGGCATGCAGTGTGTGCTCTATAAATATTTGTTGAATGACTGCACGAACAGATCTAAGAGGACATAGGTCAGTAGAAATATGCTGCCCACACCAATATGTTCAAGGTAGAACTGAAGCTCATCTCCTTTTCAAGCCTTACCACCTTCGACCTCAGACTTCCCAGACTTTAATTCCCCTCCCACTCACACACCTTTAGGTTAGTCATTTGTTGTTCTCTTTACCCAGGATCTGGCTTGAAACTTTACTGATTCAGCTTCCACATTGCCTCAGTTCGGGTTTTTACTTGAAGCAGCAGAAGCTGACTGCAGCTAATTAAGCAGAAAACAAGTTCATTAAAGAATAGTTAGTAGTTCGAAGATATTGGGAAGTTTAGAGAACTGGGCTTATTGCCAAATTTCTAGGAATAATACCCAAAATTATGCTCCGAAAATAGCCTAACAAGATGAAAACTGCTGCCCTGGGTATTCCTGAACAAGCTCCTGTCCTCACTGCAGCCTCATGAACCAGGCACTCAGCCCAACCATCACTGTCCTCCTCAAAGTCAGGGGCTTCTGATGCCCCTCACCAGCTAAGTAGATCCCAGTGTAAGCATTTTTCCTCAGATTACTCATTTCTGAACGGAAGTCTAGTGGGGGTGAACCTGATTGGTGGAAGATGGTCACATGGATGTGTTCTAGCTACAAAAAAAGCTGTAAGTGAGTTTTTAGGTTCCACTTTGGAATCCCATCAACTGGAAAAATTCTGCAAACATAATAGGGTGTTTAAAAGATGCAAGGCAGACACAAATATGATGGAAAACATGACCAACGCCTACTCCATAAATCATGGCCAAAATGTTGGTACCTTGCTCAACTTCCTTTTGGTAATGAGCCTTTGGAAATCTGCTTTACCCATTACTCCTGAACTGACAGTGCATTAGTAATTTAGCCTGCTACCTGCCTGACATAAAGTAGACTCAGACCCTGAAAGATTTTAGAAACAATTGTAAACTCTATTTGAAATCTGTATTTGAGATTATAGAAAGCAATATTTCAGTGTATAAACTCTGGAATCTAGTGATCTCAGTTTGAAACTCAACTCCATCATTTAATTAAGTTCATAATTTTGGTGGACAAGTTGCCAGAGACGATAAAGACAAGTGTCAAGTCTTGCTTTTGCAGTACCTAGCCCACATCTGGCATACAGTGAATAGTCCATAATTATCTGTTGAATGAATAAATGGATAAATAATTGCATGAATGAGTGACTTCTGTATTAATTACAATGAGCAAGGGTGCATTGTGTTAACAAACAACGTGCATCTCAGTGGCTTGAGACAACAAAGTGTTTTTTTTTTTCTTGTCCAGTAACGAATGGATGGGGCTCTGCTCCTTGTCACCTCTTCCCAGGTGCTAGTGAATGGAGTTTCTATGCTTTGGAATACTGCTGGGGCACAGGAAAAGAGAACACAATGAATTGTGCATTGGCTCCCAGAGCTTCCACCCTGATGTGACATCTGTCACTTCTACTCATATTTATTAATCAAAGCAAATTATATAGGCACACCTAACTCCAGGTGGGTAGAGCAGTGCTCAAAAAGAGAGCTTGGAATATATAATGGACAGCAGAAATGATGGCCTTAACTTTTCTGAATCTCAATTTTCCCATGTGTAAAATAAGAACAATAATATCATCTACCTCATAGGGTTGTGAAGACATGAATCACACATAGTAAATATTTAATACATATCTAAGGAACAATATACAAGATTTATGAAGTTCATAAAGAACATTATAAGTGTGTGAATTTTAGGAGAACGTGACCACCATGGTCCTCACTTTACATCTTCATGGGGCAAGACAGCAGAGCCCAGGATTAATGTCAGCCAAGAGTCAAATGTGGGAACTAACCTCCTGAAAACTGAAAGTGGGACTCACGGTGAATGGATGCAGTACAGCAAGATATGATCCGGCAGCATCAGTCTTTGTGCTTTTCTTCCCATCCTTGTTTATGACCCTGCCTCCTGTCAGTCAGAGGCATCACTTTGCCTCAAGGAGAACGGAAGTAGTTACAGCAGAAATGTAAAAAGAACAAAAAGAAAATCGATGTTTAGTTTTTCTGAATCATAAAATACGTTCTTAAAGCCCACATGAGAAACAAAAGCTTTGAAAGCCATAGCTTTTGATACATAAGGAGACTTGTTGAGAGAATAAAGGCCTTTTGAAAATGAAAATAGAAGGTCCTGAGGAATGAATAGGGGATGTAGGGTTTATGCCATGATCACACTGTAACAAGAAGAAAGAAAGCTGCAGATAGACTGATCTTTAGGGAGGCAGGAGAAGGTTCACCTGGCTTGTTGGGGTAGATAAGAGAGGAAGAGCGTAGGAGAACTCAAGATCCTATAGAGGTTGGTGGGATTAGAGAGGAAAGATCTCATGAAGAGGGGTGGAGGGCAGAGTCGGCATGGAGACTGCGAAAAGACTCTGTGGGCAGCTGTTAACTTTAGGTGTCAACTTGAGTAGATAAAGGGATTCCCAGCTAACCGGTAAAGCATAATATCTTGGTATAGCTCTGAGAGTGTTTCTAAAAAAGATTGACATTTGGATCAGTGGACTGAGTAAAGAAGATCTTCCCTCACCGCGTGTGGGCAGGCACCATCCAATCCATGGAGGGCTCAGATAAAACAAAAAGGTAGAGCAAAGGTGAAAGTGCGCTCTCTCTCCTAGAGCTGGGACATCCTTCTTCTCCTGTCCTTGGGTATCAGAATTCCAGGTTCTCCAGTTCTGGGCTCCGGGACTTGCAACAGCAGGCCCCCAGTTTCTCAGGCCTTCTGCCTTGGACTCAAGAATTATACTATAAGCTCTCCTGGTTCTCAGGCCTTCAGATTTGTATTGAGATACACTACCAGCTTCCCTGGCTCTCCAGCTTGCAGATGGCATGCTGTGGAACTCGGCCATGATCACGTGAGGTGATCCCCATAAGTCTCCTTTCCTCTCTCTCTCTCTTTTTATAAATAAGGAAATCAAAGTCAAGAGAGAAATGTCAAACAGGAAGCTAGGATGATTTGAATCCAGATTGTCTGATCTTAGCATCCACAGATTTGACCACTATACTATACTGCTCCCTTATTATACAATGATAAGTTGCCATAATTCATGTAACCCTTCACTCACTCATTCAAGCATTTTTTGAGCTTGCTGTAAATTAAGCACTGTGTTAATCACAGGGATCAATAAGTCAACTGGACACAAGGTTATCACTCTGTAGCCAATCCTGGTCTATGCTGTCCTAAACTGCTTATGTGATTTCTCCATGGAAAATCAAGATGCAGTGGAAATACCTTTGTGCAAGTTTCACCACGAGGTACATGTGTGATCCAGGAAAGTAAATAAAACATCTAAACTGCCTGGGCTTTGTTGCCTGTTAGATATTTTCTGTCCTTCAATTATAAGGTCGTAGGACTAGGACAGGTAGAGCATGAGCTCAAGGTATTATAAAGTCCAAGAAAGATCAGAGGCGAGCTAATATTCCTTAGATTCTCAATTAGTCAACATGGACAGATCTGTGGCAATCCAAAGGGCACAAAATCTCTTCCGTCAGCAGTAAAAATTCCTAGAGTGGAACTTATGTTCTTGTCATGGCTTCTCATTGTTGTGGAGTTCAGTGTGGGTCTCTGAAGTTAACAGAACACATTCCTGCCATCAAGGAACTAGGCAACAATGTTAAGACAAGAGACTTCTTCTGTACTCTAATGGGACCTCTTTGTAAGATAGCTCAGCTCCAAATTCTACATCCAAATAAAGCTTTCCTTTGTCTTTTCCGCTTTGGGAACTTTTGTTTCTTTCTGACCAAATGCCTACCTGCCTTATATGTCTCTGTCTTCTCTTCCTCTGAGAGGCAGCAATGTGCCACGGGGACAGAATCAGTCAGGCTTGGCTCTGACCTGTCCTAACTGACTGACCTTGGACATAAAGTGAAACCTTTCTCAGTCTAGTTTCTTAACTAAAAAGAAAAATAAAAAAGGAATCACATCACCTACGTCCTAGGGTTCTTGGAAGATTAAAAGTAATACTTTCCCTAAACCTGCACGGTGATGAATAAAAACAAAGCACGTACAAAATACCTAGCCAATGTTTAAGTGTTCATTATTTGATTTCTTCCTTCTTTTTTATGTTTCTTGCCCCAAGCCAATGCATTTTTCTACAACAAAAGGAATAAATCTCACTGAAAATACAGGAATGTTGGTCCTGACAAGTACACAGGGCATTGGTGATTTAAAAATCAAAAAAATTAAAAAAAGCTGCATTCTAAACCCATACACCTCAAGACATGAATATTATACTTATCTCATTATTGTTCTCTAACGCTGATTTCCAGTGAGAACACAGGCTCTGGAGTCAGACTGCCAGCCCCCACATCCCAGTTCTATCACCTTCTGGTAACGTGATCCTGGGCAAGAAATTCAACTTCTCTAATCCTCGATGTTCTCTCTATAGGGCAGTAAGAATAAAACTACCCATCTCTAGGTAGTTTTGTGAAGATTAAATGAGAAGCAATGATTGAGTGCCTGCCATAGGGAAAATGTCCAACCAGTGCTATTATATGAACTATTGTTACTATGTTGTTATTGTTACTGGAACCAGCACGTTGACATGTTCTCCCGTAACACAGCATTCGAGCAAGCCTTCAAATCCATTGACGCTCTTCTATCCCCTAGCGCATGCCACGCCATCTCTGACACAGAATCTTGCAATAGTCTTCTAACTGTTCTTCCACACTACTGTCCACCTGGCAGCCTGAAGGGTCTCTTTTAAGAATTATTATGATCATCTCACTGTCTTGCTCAACACCTTTCATCTGCTTCCTACTGCTCTTAAGATTAGGTTCTTTCTTTAACATAGTCCACGGTCCCTGTGCTATCTGGGCCTCATCTATGTCTATAGCCTCAATGCTAAACAGGGCTTCCTCCATCCTTGATGATCTGGCCATACAGAGCAATTTTCACTTCCTTGAAGGTGTGGAAAGCACAGAGCCTATTATGCTTTGCTGTTCACTCTAGCCTTACCTCAGCATTTGAAACAACCTTCCTATCAGTTTGTAGAACATTTCTTTGGAGAAGGTATCTTTAACCTGTGTTGTGTGTTTTCCATGTGGTTTCATAGTCACATGTCTTTCTTCAGTTAGACCACTCATCACATGGTTTACTATTGTCCCATTCAATTCTGAAGCCCCTTCCCATAGACAGCTACAGAGAGAAACTGAGTCTACCTTGTTCATCACAGCATGCAGCCATGCTTCTCAATTGAAAGAGGGGAAGGATAGAGATGGCCTAGACTGGAGTAGCTGGAGGTAGGGAGCCACTAAAACTGATGTCCTGTTCCTTAAGAATGTCACCAAATAATGGTTTGGATTTGCGCCTGCTTGGTTCTTATTGTATGTGACACATGGTAAGTGCAAATATTTGTTGAATATGTGACTAAATAAATGATCGTACATTCAGCTACACTGCTGGCTGGTAATTTCTGACTACATAGAATCAGTGCAATACCACTCCCTTTTGTAGACTTCCGGCTTGAGAGGGGAGGTTAACTTTGCCTAACCCCTGAGACTTATGTGAAATACGTTAAACACACGAAGCAGATACTCTATTTAAAAAATCAGGTGGCAACTGTTTGTCTTAAAAGGAGAGTTATTTCGATATGAAAAATAGGATAAATATCTAACAAATATTAATACTCTAAATTGTGATTTTTGTTTGAAAATAAATTAATATAATTAAAATATCTTGTAAAGTAAAATGATCATGATCATACAGGTTATTTGCAGCACAGGGGTCTCTGTAGTGGATAAAAAGCATGTAACTAAAATTTCACTGAAATGATAATTTATAAAAATGGCAGTCTGACCCAGTTCTAAGTAAAATCAGAAAAATACTTATAGCTTAAAACATTCCAGTGAAACCTTGAGGTAAAGCTTTAAATAAAGGATTTATTTAAGGGATAAATAAATCCTTTATTTAAATAAGGGATCCTGTCTCAAACAATTTTTTTATGATTTTCCTTAATATATACTACATACTTCATGTGAGGCTATTATCATTGTTGTAGTTCTTTGTTAGAAAATCTATTTTACTATAATTCTATTCACTGTAATTTCCTTAGTAACAGGCTGCTCTCTTTTTCTTTTAAAAACTAGTAAAATGTCATTCACATCACATTCTAGATGTGGATCCAGCTATTCCCAATAGCTATTCAAAAAACGTAATCACCATAATTATTGTTGACATCTAATTAACATTCAGCTTCCTTTCTACAGCATCTACAGCTGGACAAACCATCTATTCCACGATAAAAAACGAACGTTCCATTGCCTTCTCTTCAAAACATAAAACAAACCTGGATCCTAAACACCTGGGCTCAGTGTTTTTGTTCTTCCGTAAATGGTGGTTGGAGGTAGGGCAGCTACCATGAACAGCTTCCTAAATATTATCAACTGATAAATTGAACCCAGTCATATGAAATTAAATCCATCCTACGTGTGACAGGAATGCTGATGTTTATATCCAAGGTAGGTGCTGTGGCCAATCAAGGACGACTCCCAGAGCTTTCCAGTGCACAATCTTTTGATGAGGCCTCCCTCGATCTGGCTGCTCTCTCTCTGGCTTACTTCATCACTTGCTACCCTCCTTCCTTGTCCTCTCTCAGGCTACATCCTCGTCTCCCTCCAGCTTCCTAACAGCATGTTCTCTCTCACCTCTGCGGCTTTGACTATGCTACCCTTCTATCTTCTTTTACTACCGTGATGGTTAGGGGATGTAGACCCTGATGCTAGAAACTCCAATTTTGTGTCTCAGCTCTCCATACTGCAAACATCACCTAGAGCACATTAGCTTAGCTTTGGAGTTCCTGTGCTGTCTCATTTGGTAAATGAGGATGGCATCCAAAAAATGTACCCACTTCATGGGGTCATTGTGAGAATTAAATATGCCTCTCTCTCATCCTCCCTCTTTGTGTGTGTGTGTGTGTGTATACATATGTATGAGAATGTGTGTGTGTGTATATATCTATAACAGTAAAGCAGTAACATAGCCTTCAAGCAAGGCTTTGGGTTCTATTATTTAAGGTTCTTTTCAAATCCACTTATGCAATGCATTTAGGCAATCCATTTAGGCAAATCCATCTGCCTTTTAAGGTCCAGGCTAGGAACTGACAGCACTTTCACGTCTACCTCCTTCCATCAGCCAGAGCAAGTTATATGGTTGAATACAAAGATAAAATGCAAGAAAAAATACTTCAGTGGGAGGAAGTACCAAGTTATCTGGCAGAATGTGGATGTATAATTATGTTACTTGGGAAGGAGTAAACTACTGGGACAATAATATATATATATTTAAACATTCTCTCTCATTAGATGTTTTCTGTTACGGTTTCTTCTCCTGTCCAGAGCCCTTGCTCTCATATTTGAGGTCATTATCTCTAGAAAGGCTTCCTTAGTGTTCCAGGACATTTTTTCTAGAAAGTCCTTCTTCATGTTCCAGAAAAGTTTAGTTCTCCATGCTGTGTGCTCCCACAGCACCTGGCACTCCCACACTTGCATCACCATCACGCTTGGAATGACCACATCAAGTGTTCTATGCTTTATTTATTTATTTATGCAACAAATATTTCCCCAGCTGCCACTTCTGTGCCAGGAACTGGGGATATAGCAGTGAACGAAAAGAGTTCCAGGCAGGGGGAACAGCTAAAACAAGGGCTTGCAAGATGGGCCCAGTCTAAGCCTCTAGCTTCACCTCTTTCCAGCTCCTTCAGTGAATGGCCACAATGCACACTCCCACTGCTTCCTCCCTCTTGGAGTTATTCAAGCTATGCCCACACTCACAAATAGGCTGCTGGCCTTTTTTTCTGTTAAGGTTTTGTAATAAAGAGGGATCAATCCAGATAAAATAGCAAAAGGACAGAATTTCCAGAATCCTTTGTGGTTCTTGTCATCACGGACACTGGATTATAAAATACTAACTCACTTCTGGGATGAGAATTGGAATTCATACTGAATTTCTATCCTCTGATTTTTACAGCAGTGGTTCGCAACTGGGGGAGATTCTGCCTCTCCCCCTTCTACCCTTAGCACCAGGCCCCAGGGACATCTGACAATGCCTGGAGACATTTCTGATTGTCACCACTTTACAGGGAGTGCTCCTCATATTTAGAGGCCAGGGATGCTGCTCAACATCCCAAAGTGCACAGAACAGTCCCACAACAAAGAATTATCCAGCTCCAAATGTCAATAATGCCTGAAATTGTCATCTTCAAACCCCTCCTTCCTCTGACTGCAGGGGCTCCTTCCTCTGCAACAATGCTCTTCATTTATGGGTACATAGGCTTGAATATATGAAATTAAGGATGAACAGCAGGGGCCTATTTGTCTCAAGAGAGAAATGTAACTCTCTCAGGATCAGCAAACGGGAGAAGACTTTGTTCTCTAAGTGTCTCTCTGGCAGAAGACATTGCTTTCTTTATCTCCTACTGGCCACATCTTTCTTAACTTTCAGAGAGACTGAGCCCAGGGATGACAAATTGGGTTCATCCTGCACTACCACTCCAATAGATTGGTAGCAGCTGTTTAGAGCATGATTTTGATTCCCACAAGGATTCCCAAGGCCATATTCAGGCTCTGCAAAAAAATCCAATCAACTAGTGATGTCCATCAGGAATACAGGCACAGCACCAGGTATATGCCATCTCTTCATGAGAGAATAGCCGTGTCTTTTTTTCTGTCATTAACCTGATTCCATAGTTTATTTTATGCTCTGAGCTAGACACGTGACTCTAAAAAGTTCACAGTTAGTGCTGTTCAAAACTGCACAGACCACCTAGGGAAGCCAGCGTGCAGATAACGATACTTTTCTATGTTTTCTCCCTGCCTTCTCATTTTTTGTCCTTAGGAAGAGCATGGGAGGGAGGGAGGGAGACATGACCACTGATGGCCTGTGATTGGAGTGGCACTTCCTAGACATGCCTTGATACAGTTCTACTCGGCAATAAACATAATGATCATGTCTGTCTTTTTCTTCTTACTGCCAATAGACCATTGTGATCACATGCTCTTAACTGAATGGCTTCATCAAGCATTTATTTGATTTGTGGACTGCCTGAGTGCACACACACCTGCAGGCCACTCGCCAGCAAATTCAGCTATCCTCTTGGGTACTTGCTTGGTTGTTTCCCTTGCATCCCCCATCCCCGCCCGCCCTGCCTGTAGATTTCCTCCTAATGCCTTTATGAGTACATAAAAGTCATCTCTTTATCTCTTTTCCTTTTCCCACCTGCATTATAGGCCTCAAAGATGTTTTTGTAAACCACCTCCCTCTCAAGCTGTTATCCTCTTTAAAAAAAAAAAAAACTTTTTTGTGTATTACAATAATTCCTGTATCCCCATTTTGCCTCTGCTGTTGGTTGCTTTTTGCCAATTTTGCTTTCCTTCTGGACACCCTCAGAGGATTTTCTATCACATATACCAAGCCATTCTGTGTTACCGTACCTCTTTGCACAGCGGCCCTACGGCTATTTAATTAATTTAGATTGCTCTGCTCCCCCTTCCTACAGCATCCTTATTTTATTTTGGGACATTACCTCTCACTCATTTTGTTCAATCTGATGTTGAGTTAACCTAGTACCTGCCTGCGGTAGGTTTGACCTATGTCCACAAATTCTTTGACACTCCTATCTTTGAGGGGTGAAGCCTAATTCCCCTCCCTTTCAGTGTGAGTTCAGCTCAATGACTCATCAATGAACAGAATGTCATGACAGCAATGGTGTATGACTTCCCAGGTTATCTCAAAAAAGGCACTGTGGCTTCCTCCTTGATCTCTCTCTTGGGAAGTCTCTTGCTGTGTAGAACACCAGTTGCCATGTTTTGAGGACATACAAGCAGCCTGTGGAGAAAGCCATGCGACAATGAAATAAGGCATTCTGTCAAAAGGCAGCTCTAACATGCCATTGATGTGAGTAACCCATCTTGGGAGCAAATCACTCAGTCTTTCATGTTACTGCAGCCATGACCGATATCTTGATTGCAGTTTCATTCAAAATCTCATGTTAGACCCTCCCAGCTAAGCTGCCTCTAGACTCCTGACCTGCAGAATCTCTGTGGGATAAGAAATGTCCACTGCTGTTTTAAGTCTTTATGTTTTGGGGTATTTTGTCATGCACCAATAGATAATTACACTGTATCTCACTAAGAAGATAAGGAGTAGAAAAGCCCATGTATCAGCTAGCTATTGCTATGTAAGAGCCACGAAATCTTATTTTCATACAAATATCAGCATTCTTTTCTTTGTGCATCTATAGGTCATAGCACGGCTCTGTTAACCTTGGCTGAGCTTGCTTATCCTCTACAGAATGGGTTGGGGATTGGTTCACTTATGTGGGTCTGCTTCATTTGATTCTAGTTTCCACTGAACAACAGGCTGTCTTAGGCATTTTTCTTTTCACAGAAATGGCATAAGCACAAAATAATGAACAAAAATAGGGAAAGCCTTTTAAGGTCAAGACTAGGGACTGACAATACTTTCGCTGCTACTTTCTTCAATCAGCCAGAGAAAGTTACATGGTTCAATACAAAGACAAGATATAAGAAAATATGCTTCAGTGGGAGGAACTACAAAGTTATATGGCAGAATGTGGATGTATAATTATGTTACTTGGGCGGGAGTAAGCTATTGGCACAATAATCTAGTCTACCACAAGCCAGATCCACCTGCTAAGATCTGAATGTTTGTATCACCCCAAATTCATACATTGAAACCTAATCTCCCTTTTGCGGCGATTGGGTCTTGAGAGCAGAGCCCTCATGAGTGGGATTAGTGCCCTTATACAAGAGGCCCCAAGCTCCCTTCCACTGTGGAAGGACACAGCAAGAAGGTGCCATCTATGAAGAATGGGCCTTTACCAGACAACAAATCTGCCAGCATCTTGATTTGAGACTTCCCAGCCACCTGCAGAAATAAATCCTGTTGTTTAGAAGCTACTCAGTTTATGGCATTTTGTTATAGCAACCAGAATAAACTAAGACACTCCTCAGTGCAGCAGCCATTAGGAGTAAAGCTGAACTAATCAGGTGGCCTCTTCCAGGAATCTGAATCTTAAATGGTGCAAAGTCCAACATTTTGCATCTCCTTCATTCTAGACATAGGTCCTAATGAAGCTTTTCCTACCATGAGAACAGTGATGTATTCCTGCTTCCTAGCCCAAGAAATGTCTTAGTTTCTACCGATTTTTAAGCCTGAGTCCCTATCCTTCATGTCAATTCACAATTCCATGAGCTTCAGATACCTTTTCAATAACTGTCCTGCTTAACTCAGTGGGAGTCAGTTATGTAGCTGGCACCAAAAAAGAATCCTTAAAAACTCCAACTCTCTTCAGATATCTGAAGCCAGCTATATCCCAGGCCTTACCTTCTTCTCAGTTCACCATCTGTGGTCCCCTCAGATATTCCTCAGGGACTGTGATTTAGATTCCTCCATCATTTACTTACTATTATCTGAATACATTTCTCTGAACGTACACTCTTAAGTGGCAGATTCAAATTCAGGTCTTTGTGTATTTGACATTGCAGAAGGTAAACAGGGCATATCTCTTCATTCTAGGTAACATGCTTTTATTTTTGGAACCTAAGATTCCATTTGCTTTTACTACCGACTCACAATTTGAAAACTTAACCTTTTTTAAGGCATTGCTGCCTAGTGCCAGCTCTTATGCTCTATATATGCAGCTGCTTTGTCATCTTTTGAATTGGAAACCTCTTCTTAATTTAGGAGTTGACTTCATTTACAGAAGGCCAAGAAGGACAATCAAACTTGGGGTGAGCCATGTGCCCAGAAGCAAATTATTCACTTGCTCATTTTGTAGCCCAGCCTTTTCTAAAAGGTTCACCTCTCTTCTTCACCATGCCACCCTACAACAGTGGCCAGTTTTCCATCCTCTGTCCATCCCCAAGTATAACTGGAGATTCCATTTTCCATAATATCATGAGTGTTTTACATATCTCAAAATGATTTCTTTGCTAAAGCTATTTCTATACTTGTCTTAAGGTCACTTTTTATTTTCTTCAAAGGCAAATCTTAGGCCACAAAACATAAGAGAATTAATGTCTTTTGAATGTTTTTATGGGCCATTATTATATTTTTTGAGGAAGCTAGCATCTTCCCCATTTTTCAGATGAGAAGGTTTTTATAGAGAAGGTAACTGATTTGTTCAAAGTCATACAACTAGTCAGTGGCAGGGTATAGGTTGAAACTGAATCTGCCTAATGCCAAAATTGGTAGTTTTTCTACTGCACCATATTAGATGGTCTAGCACTGACCCGGCTTCTGATATCATGGAACTTCAGAGCTAGTAAGACCTTAGGAATTGCGGAATGTGGTGGTTATATAACTGTCATCCTCTGGGTCCAAGAGTTTCTCAAAAGTGCCTTAGAAGGTGCCAGAAAGAGGAGAATTAGGGAGCAACTGGGGAGGAAAAAGGAAATAAGGGAATGAGTTAAAGGGAGGCAAAGTAGGTAGAACTCTGGTCCCCTCAGTTCTGTTTTAACCAGAGTAGATAAATTTCTGCTGTATATACCAGAGTTCCAAATAAGGTTTTTTTTTAAGGGTTCCACTGCATTAAACTAAGTTTAAAAACTAGCAGTTTAAATCAACTTTTTAATTTTCTTGATGTATGATTCTGAAGACAAGTTAGGTGGTTGGTTCCTGATCTCAGTAAACAGTAGTGCCAAGACAATTCCTAAACTTCGACAAAATTCAACAGCCCTTTATGCTAAAAACTCTCAATAAACTAGGTATTGAAGGAACATATATCAAAATAATAAAAGCTATTTACGACAAACCTACAGCTAATACCATACTGAATGGGCAAAAACTGGAAGCATTCCCTCTGAAATCTGGCACTAGACAAGGATGCCCTCTGTCACCACTCCTATTCAATATAGTATTGGAAGTTCTAGCCAGAGCAATTAGGCAAGACAAAAAATAGGGTATTCAATTAGGAAAAGAGGAAATCAAATTGTCTCCATTTGCAGACAACATAACTGTATATTTAGAAGACCCTATCATCTCAGCCCAAAATCTCCTTAAACTGATAAGCAACTTAGAAAAGTCTCAGGATACAAAATCAATGTGCAGAAATCACAAGCATTTCTATACACCAATTACAGACTAATGGAGAGCCAAATCATGAGTGAAATCCCATTCACAATTGCTACAAAGAGAATAAAATACCTAGGAATGCAACTAACAAAGGATGTAAAGGACTGCTTCAAGGAGAACTACAAACCACTGCTCAATGAAATAAGAGAGGACACAAACAAATGGAGAAACATTCCATGCTCATGGTTAGGAATAGTCAATATCATGAAAATGGCTATACTGCCCAAAGTAATCTATAGATTCAATGCCATCCCCATCAAGCTACCAATGACCTTCTTCACAGAACTAGAAAAACCACCTTAAACTTCATATGGAACCAAAAGTGAGCCAGCATAGCCAAGACAATCCTAAGCAAAAATAACAAAGCCAGAGGCATCACATTACCTGATTTCAAACTATACTACAAAGCTACAGTAATCAAAACAGCATGGTACTGGTACCGAAACAGAGATACAGACCAACGGAAAAGAACAGAGACCTTGGAGGCAACGCTACACATCTCCAACCATCTGATCTTTGATAAACCTGACAAAAACAAGCAATGGGGAAATGATTCCCTGTTTAATAAATGGTATTGGGAAAACTGGCTAGCAGTGTGCAGAAAACAGAAACTGGGCCCCTTCTTGACACTAAAATTAACTCCAGATGGATTAAAGACTTAAACATAAGACCTAACACCATATAAACCCTAGAAGAAAACCTACGCAAAATCATTCAGGACACAGGCATAGGCAAGGACTTCATGGCTAAAACACCAAAAGTACTGGCAACAAAAGCCAAAATAGACAAATGGGATCTAATTAAACTCCAGAGTTTCTATACAGCAAAAGAAACAATCATTAAAGTGAATCAGCAACCAACAGAATGGGAAAAAATTTTTGCAATCTACCCATCTGACAAAGGGCTGATATCCAGAATCTACAAAGAACTAAAGTAGATTTACAAGAAAAAAACAAACCCATCCAAAAGTGGGAGAAGGATATGAACAGACACTTTTCAAAGGATGACATATATGAGGTCAACAAACATATGAAAAAATGCTCATCATCACTGATTATTAAAAAATGCAAATCAAAACCACATTGAGATACCACCTCACGCCAGTTAGAATGGCAATCATTAAAAAATCTGGAGACAACAGATGCTGGAGAGGATGTGGAGAAACAGGAACACTTTTACACTGTTGGTGGAGTGTAAATTAGTTCAACCATTATGGAAGACAGTGTGGCGATTCCTCAAGGACCTAGAAATAGAAATTCCATTTGACCCAGCAATCCCATTACTGGGTATATACCCAAAGGATTATAAATCATTCTATTATAAGGACACATGCACACATATGTTCATAGCGGCACTGTTTACAATAGCAAAGACTTGGAACCAACCCAAATGCCCATCAACAATAGACTGGACAAGGAAAATGTGGCACATATACACCATGGAATACTATGCAGCCATAAAAAACAATGAGTTTGTGTCCTTTGTAAGGACATGGATGAATCTGGAAACCATCATTCTCAGCAAACTGACACAAGAACAGAAAATCAAACACCGCATGTTCTCACAGGCGGATGTTGAACAATGAGAACACATGGACACAGAGAGGGGAGCATCATACACTGGGGGCGGTTGAGGGGGTTCCAAGGGAGGTAGCAGGGGTGGAGGTCAGGGAGCAATAACATAGGGAAAAAATTCCAGATGCAGGTGATGGGGGGATGGAGGCAGCAAACCACACTGCCATGTTTGTACCTATGCAACAATCCTACACGATCTGCACATGTACCCCAGAACCTAAAGTACAATTTAAAAAACAAAACAAAACAAAAAACCTTTGCATCCCAATACAGAGTCTCTTCTCTCCCTCCCTAAAGCCTTCTGAAATTAACTCCTTCCTTTCCCCATCATCATATTTTTAATGTTAATGTTTTTAAAGTTTTAGGCTGTTCCCTCTTACTCTGTCTAGTACTCAAGAAGCCTGAGGTTAAAAGCAGAGTTCTTGCAGGAAATAAAAGAAAATGCAGGTATGAAATATTCAAATTCTACAGTTTGCCTCTATGTCAGATTTTAAGTACTGATGGTCCCCAAGTTGAAGGAAGAGCTCTCAGCCCTCCACCATACATCTTTTCAAATTGAAGATCTGATAGCTCCAAGATTTATCCAGGAGTGTTCTTGACATGTTAACAAAATGGATGTTGTCAATCTGGCAGCTGAAGATGTTGGCTAAAACAGAAGTGATATCTGAACTAATATTATTTCTGAAAGGGATACTGATTTAGGATGTCTTGGGAAGGAGTGACTAAAAACTTTTCCCCTCTTCTCTCCCCCTAGACATGGGATATTGACTTGCTCACAGAGTTGATTTTATAATCTGCTTCCTCAGGTTTCACTTCTATAAAACTCGTTTTGTCAGAAAGGGAGCTCTTGACGTTTCATTTTTAGGCTAATAGATTTTTCAAGAAGCAAGATCTTAAGGAACCTTGTGACATGGATGAATCACTGATTTGAAGGGCAATTAGAGAGTCCTTTTATAGTGAAGGTATACCAACTCCAGAATTAACTGTGGAGCGGATGTCATACAAAAGACTATGAAATGTGCAGGGGTAATCACTCCAAGGAAGTAAGTTTATAACACGTCATAGCTGATTTCTGTCTGGTCAAGAGTTCAACCCTGGATGTTGGTTGTGCTTGCATGTAAGAGCTAACATAATTAGGCTGCTTTCTGTGGGCTAGCCACTGCTTTGAATCGTTTCCATGTTCTTATACGTTTAATCTTCAAAAGAAATGAGGAAATTGAGGTAAAGAGATTAAATAAAATGGAGAGCTGGGCTTTAGGTACAGCCAATGCATTTCTAGAGCTTCAATAGTTGAAGCTGTAAAATAGAAAAGATGCTCATTTTTACAATTTAAAAAATGTTTTAGATCTTTTAAATCCCTCAAAAAGGAAAAAAATGTGAAATCCCAAGGAATGACTTTGTACCCATTAGATGAAAAAGGAAAGAACATTTAAGTATGATACTCAAAGCAGATAAAGTTATAGTGATAAAGCTATGTACACTGAAATAGCTGACATATATATAATATGTATACATGTATGATACTTGGAATATATTAAACATTCAAGGCTTGTTATCTATCATACTAGTTATTACTATTACCTCACATGTAATGGGAAAACAGCATTAGCACACATGTGGTGAGCTGTGTGACCTTAGGTATCTTACTTAGCCTCTCTGATTCTCTGAATCTCATCATCTCTATTTGAAAATATACATAATTATAGTATTTTCCTCAGAGGATTGTTTTGATTTTCAAGTAGAATACTGTGTATAAAGTGCTTAGCACAGTGCCTGGCACATAGCAATTACCGAATAAACAGAAGCTAGCATTTTTGTTACTATTATTACTACCCATATTTTGCCAGCTACACTCAAAATATGTGGAACCCTTCTGGATAACTGGTTAAATAAATTCACATAAAGAGTCATAAAAAGGTTTATTTCCACTTCTGAAGATTTCTTATAAGGAATAATTCAATAGAGGAAAGAATCAATGTGTAAATTGCATTTGGTAATATTATCTCCAATAACCTTTTGGTTTAAGCAGAGAAGGACAGCTATCCAACAACTTTCTCCCTGAATAACGTGGAAACTGGAGCCAGAAACTAGCAACCGGTATGTTTTTTTTTCTAAAACACTGGAGTTGTTTAATGATCAGTAGTCAGGCCCTGAAGCAAGTCTGTTTTAAGGCTTTTAAAACTAATATTATCTACCATGTGTGGGTTTGGGGAGCACACTGATTTTCATATGGTGGTATAGATTAGTAGAAGCATAATAAGTTTATTTTGATGGATATAACTGTTTATACTGAAGATTTCATTAGATAAATTATGCCCTGTAAATATGAGATAATTGCAAACTTTATCTGATACTAATACTCGGTATTCTCTTAGTAGTTGATTTTTGCTTTCAGTTAGAAAATTTTCTAAAAGAATGATTACTTAAGGCATTTTTGCTTCTCTGAACATATTTATATTGTCTCAGAGCTAAAATTCTGGAAAAATGATTCTGAATCAAATGAGACTCAGTGTTTTAGTTTTATCTGGTTATATCTTGGCAGTGTGGCCTATAGCAATTTAGCATACTTACTGCCTAGGGATATCTGGTGAGCATTTTTTCTTTGAAAGAATGCTGAACGACTCCTCTGATCTAGAAAAGTTGAGAGCTATTTACTGACAAGGTAACAGATTTTGCTATTTTGAAGGAAAAAAATGCAGATGCAATTGCCAGGTTTTTAAGAAGGCAAATACAAAAAGTTAAGTACATTTAGAGTTTCATTTAATGTCTGTGCTCAGGGACCAAACCAGGACATCCCCACTGTGAGTGGAGCTTTCTGGTTTTTCCAGCAATAATCCCTTGGACAGAGCCAAAATCAGATTTAATTTACAATAATTTCTGGATTAGAGTGAGTAAGGTTGAAGTTAGGCTCTGATACCATCTTAAAAAGGAAGAATGAGCAGAAAATAGAATTACAAAATGTATTATAGTCAAGGAAAATTAGATTAAAAGAGGTTAAGACTTGTTCAAGGTCACGTAGGTAGGAAAAGGGAAGAGCTAAGATTTGAATTCAGGTCTGTCCTATTCTAAAGCTCATTTGTAAGTTGAGCAAATATTTATTCTATACCTACTGTATATCAGTGCTATGACCTGGGGGAAAAGTATTGGCCAAGATAAACACAATCCTGACCTTTGGAGATTACATTCTGAAAGGGAAAATAGATTTAAAATATATCTACTTATAAAATATTTGTAATAAAAGTAAGTAACTGCAGTATATAAGTAACTACCACAAGTCAATAACAGAAAGAAAATGTTCAGTAGACAAAAAATATGAACAGAAATGCCTCTCCAACAACGAGGCAGCAAGAGAATACCATTATTATTCATTAAATTAACAAATATGAAGTTTGACAACAGTTCCATGACAATGCCAAAAAACAAGCCACTGTGACTCATGCCTGTAATCCCAGTAGTTTGAAACGCTGAGGTGGGAGGACTGCTTGAGGCCAGGAATTCAAGACCACTTGAGCGACATAGTGAGACTTCTGTCATTACAAAACACACACAAAAAAATATTGACTGAGTGTGGTGGAGCACTCCTGCAGTCCCCACTGCTCACAAGGCTCGGGTGGGAGAATGGCTTAAGCCCAGAAGGTCAAGGCTGCAGTGAGCCATGATCACATCACTGCACTCCAGCCATGGTGACAGAGTATGACTGTCAAAAAAACAACAAAAAAAAGAAATAGTCATTCTCCAACACTAATGAAAAGAACACATGCAAAATAAGCAGCTACTTTGGAGACCTACATACTCTGTGACCCACAAATTGTACTTTTTAGTATTTACCCTAGAATGACACTCACATACATGCATAAGGAGACATGTATGAGACTGTTTATTTTAGCCTTATTTGTAATACAGGAAAAAAATAAAATAACTCAGATATTCATCAACAGGGTAAGAGAGAAAATAAGTTTTGGTGTATTTGATCCTGTGTAAATACCATGCAACTTTTCCAATGTGTGTTTTCCATGTATAAGTAACAAACACATAAAGATACATATTTTTCAGTGACTTATGGTTGAGTCCAAGAGGTAGAACAATGGATGGGGATGCTATCATGTATGTTTGAGTCTCCCATCCACATCATTTAGTTTTCCAGGACCATATGTACGTATGAAAATAGAAAAAATGTATAGAAGAATCATAATACACTACTAGAATGAATATATTCCTTGCCCCTGAGGAAGGCAGGCAGGTGGGAATTGGGGCATAATGGAGAAAAACTGGAGATTCACTTTTGATGTTTTGATGCAGTATTTTCCAATAACAATTTATCCAAAAATCACTTGTGTAAATAAAAGGTAATAATAATAAAGAAAATGTGTCTTACTGAGTGATAGTATTCTCCAGGAAGATAGCTCGTTATTACCTTCCAGGAAAAAAAAATGACAGTTTCCCTTTACTGGATATTAAGGCTGAACCATGAGGCATATGGAGTATAACTGAATTCCAGGGATGATAATGAAAATACTGCTTTCTATGTGTTCAGCACTTTCTGGTTTTCAAAGTGCCTTCCCCATACATTATCTCCCTAGATTTTCACAACATCTTTATGAGGACGCAGCTTTATTTCCCAAGTGATGCTCACATGGGCGAGAAGGGTAATAGATTTCCAAAATTCCACAAACAAATGCACGCACAAACTAGATGCCATTTCCTCAAGGATTATAAGTAGCCTTATTTTAGAGGTTCTTTTGTGTGTATGGTCATTCCTCTTGTTGGGCAAATGTGGGACAGAAAATGATAATTTGCAGAGTTTGTGTACAGTGGCATAACCTGAGAATCTATTTGATTTTTGCCTCTGAAACCAGAGAGAAGTATCATTTCTGAAAACCTCACTCCTACTGCCTGGAATTAGGCAACCTAATATTCCACTTTGAATACACTAATGCATTACCTTAAAGAAGGAGGGATGTGTAGTGCCATTTCCGGGACTGATTTTCATGTTTTCTCTTTTCCATAATAAATGTGTCATTACACAAATATTAATTACTGATAATGCATTTTAGTTCGGTAGTAGAGTTGCTAGTCCTAATGGAGTTGAAGATTACTTATACACACGCTCACACTTAGAAGGCTGGCTCACTGCTCACATCTGAGTAGAGGTTACACAGCTTAGGAAGGGCAATGGTATCTGGTCATTAAGAACAAAAGCACTAGAGTAAAGCGTGTCTGAATTATTATTTTGCTTGCTGTTTACTAACCAATTGTTTACTAACAATTACTTTCATAAGCTCAATGTCCTCTTCCGTAAAATGGGGTTAGCACAGCAGTTAAGACTCCAAACCCAATCATATGGTTCACCTCTCGGCTCTGCCACTATCTTTCTATATAATCATGGCTAGCAAAATCTTCCTTTGTCTCAATTTTCTCATTTTATGAGAGGTAATAATTGTGCCAACCCCAACCTTATAAGGTTATCGTCAATAGGTATGTATCATATATATTGATACTGATAGTATGAATCATACCTATGACAATTGAGTCAATAGGTATGTACCATACATGTATATATTTTCTGTGTGGGGCACATAATTCTCATAGGTGTTAGCAATGATTGGTGTGCAGCACACACAGTAAGTGCTCACTATATGACAGTGGATGCTTATGGTGCTATTGACACAACAGACATTCAGAAGGAGACCTTTTGAAATTCAGACAATGGTAAGTACAGATTCCTTCATCCAGGGAAGGGCACAAAGTTGATGCTCAGTGGATGCCCATTACTTGACTAAGATACAAACATCCTCTGGAAGCCAAAATAAATGCCTATATGAAACTTAGAGTCACAGAGGCCCATTGGTGCAAACTTTATGGTCTTCCCATGACACAGTGAGGCAGATTCTGCAGTGGCCTAGGGGGAGTGGGCCCCCAGGGAGGGACTGGGAAGGATGGGTGTTAGATGGCTCCATACTCAAGCCTGGCTAAGGCTCTGAATAAAGATAGAGAGAATTACAAGAAGAGCTATCCCTAGATGTCTTCCTCCATAAACAGGCCAAAGATTATTATTAGAAAGGAACTGAGTTGTGATGAAATCCAGCATACCTTATTTTGATGATAACTAATTCATTCAGCAAATACTGAGAACTTATTATGGCCTTGCACTATTCTTGGCATTGGGTATCCAACATCTCCAGCTTTATGGGGCTCATGGTCTAACAACAGACATAAAGAAGAGTGCAGAGGGCTCTGGAGGAGTTGAGCGGGCGATGAAGGCGTAATGAATGCAGGAAAGCAGAGACAACTTCCAGGGAGGAGGAGGCCTTGGCTGAGTGGCCAGAGAAGTTAGAGACGAGCATTCCAGGCCACAGGAACAATGTCAGGGAAGGACCCAAGGAGGGGTGCATTTTTAAGAGGGTTTAAAAAAAATAATCAGCCTGGAGCCAGAGCATCCCTGGGGATGTGTGAAGGAATGGGGAACCGGAAATCCTGGGCATTAAACATTTTGACCAAGTTCACACAACAGGATGCACAGCCAGGTCTGTCTGACCACAAGATGCACAACAGGCTCTATTTCCTCTCACACGGTGCTATTGGCATTGCATCCCCGCAACAGCAGATAAAATGTGTATCCTCAGGAAGCAGTCGGTGGTGATGCCCTATCTTCTTTTAGGCGTCAGCTCAGATCCCTTTCTTTTAGGTGTACACTCCCATTTATCTCTAACCTTTCAGTGACTCACATGAAAAGGCATTACAATTGAATTTTACCAGCATTCATCTTTTCCTGGGTTTCCTGCCTTTGATGTGCTTAACAGCCACCTGGGTACCATTTGGAGGGTGTATTTTTGCTATGTGGGCTTGCTAAATGTACCCTGAAGAGAAAGGCCTGACTGGAATTCTATCTATTACTATTCCATCTTTTGATTAAAATTCAAAATTAGGTTACTAACACATTTGTTTATCATGATCTTTAGAGACAGAATGATTTTCTTGTTCCTAATTTGTGTGCAGGGTAAAAATGCTGAGATATCACATGGTTTTCTCTTCACAGTGCTAGGATAATATTAAAAATCCTGTGAAAAGGTAGAAGTCATTAGGTGCTTGGTACAATTTAAAGGCTTTCATAGGTTTCTAACTGAAGTGAGTTAATACTTGTGGAAATACCAGCACAGAGCCCAGAGCAGGCTTGCTATTAACTACAATGATAATTTTTAGTTAATGAGTACCTTCTATAGTCCAAAGAGCTTTTATTTACACATTACCATCCTTGCAACAATCCTGCAAAGTCAGAATCATCTGCTCTGCTTTACATGTGAGACAGTCGGGAAAAGAGAATAGAAGTAACTCGCCAAATCAAAGCGGCAGAAGCAGAATTTTCACCTTGGTCTGAAAAGATAGATGCCAGGTGTTCTTGACATTCATTTATCTGTTTCACAGTGGCAGCACGTTGGTTTTCCCTCGGGAATCATCCCTACTGGATTTTCAATCTTCGTGGTTACAGAGGGGCTGATGGGGTGTCTCAGCTTCGGGGTGGGCAAATAACACCCATCTGGTCCATGAAGATACCTCCCAACTGTGGTGACTGGTTCAGGGATGGGTATATGACTCAAGTGAGCCAGTCAAGACCAAAGAGTATTAGTCTCACAGAGCTGGCTGGGACTATTGGTAGGAGAGTCACCTTTCTGCTCAGTACTGAATCTAGGACATTAAGTTTGCCAATTTCCATCGTTGGGAGAGCCAGCCTGAGAATGAATCCAATGTGATAACGTCATTTTAGACTGTACCTCAGATATGTTGACCCTAACAATTCCCCTTTTACCCCCTTTTTTACACTTCAGGTTTTGGTATTTTTATGTTTAAGGTAGATTTTGGTCACTTCATTCATTCCAACCACTCAATATACTATTTCTTTTTCATCAGCTTTTAAGTTCTGGGGTACATGTGCAGGATGTGCAAGTTTGTTACAATATGCTATTACATAATGCATTACGCACGAGAGGCTCATTAAAACACATTCTTTTACTCCTAATTTATCTGACAGCAACTCCAAACAGATCATCACTTTTACTCTTGCTGATCAAAATTTGATAAAAATAAAACCCAGATGTGGCCAAAACTAAATCTCCTTATTCACAGTCCAAAAAGATCTAATTTTGGAAGTCAGCATGACTGTTTCATTAAATTATAACAAAAGCCACTTCTCCCCATCTCATTCTCTCCTATTTATGGGAACTTGTGTTGTGTGAGCAAGTATCAATTAATGGCTTTGGAAACTTAACATTCAGTTTCTGGGTATAAATCTAATAATTTCTGGTGCCTCGTGTGGCTCGGTCTCTGTACACTCTTACTTTAAATGCATCACTTAAAAAATATCATTTAAAAAGGAACTCCAAACTTTACTTGGGCTTTTGAAAAATATTTAATAAGGTCTAGTTTATAACTCACAGGATAGGGGGTGCTGTGATATGCCTTCCAGGTGTCCCTCAGGAATTCAGGAATAAAGGACATATTATCTTAGCTTCTGGTCACACTGCTTGCTGGGAATGCTCTGCCATCAGCTCCTTCAGGAATCACCTCAGTTAAGGAGGGCTGCCTCACTGAAAGTTGCTCAGTCTTCCTGGGACAGTCCACATTCAATAACTGATCATGGATACCCAAGTCCAGGCCCCTCGTCCCAGCTGCAAAGAGCTCTAAGGGTCATCCTGCCTTTAGAGTTCCCTGCAGGGTCAGCGGCTGTCTTTCCTGTGACTATGCTTAGTTCGCCTGCTTCCTCTGCTCCAGCCTGCTCCCTTCCCTTTGCCATCCCTAGCTGTTGATCCAATGATCCAAGTTTTCTCTGATCAATTTCTTCAATCTAGTCTCTAACAGAGGGTTTGCTTCCTAGGCAAACTAACTTGTGACACATAGCAGTCAGTCTCAGTTGCTTTGTCCCTCTGTCACCCAATTCTCCTATACTCCAAGGCTGCTTCGTAACCTCTTACCTCAAATCCCAAATACCCTCAATAGCCTCCACCACATAAGGCCTTCCTATTTCCCTCACTCATTCTTTTGGTTTAGAAGGATGAACCACCAGTGGTTCAACTTGACCTCTGTGGCTATGACTGTGTCTTCCTATTTTCTTTCCCACTGTGCCTTTCACTACCCATTTTCCAGATTCTGAAAGAGGATTTTTTTTTTTTTTGGCTGCTAAAGAAATGTAAAAGACTTTGGTACGTTCAAAGTTGTTTCAATCACATAGGATCATAATGATGCTAAGGTTCTCTTTAGATAGCAGTAAACTAAAGTATCGAAAGAGATGGGGGCTACAGAAACTAGTGGCATTTAATGTCATTAAGACAGACATGCCAGTGGAAAATTCTAAAGGTTAAGAGATATGAGATCTATTTATGAGCAAAACACAGCTTTTTACCCTCCCTTCTAAACATCATGGAACTCTAACATAACTGTACGGCAAAACATGTACCTTTATTTCAATAAAATAGAGGGACTGAAAGAAAAATATTGAGTTATATATTTGGATGTAAGGATGGATATGGGGAAAACTGCAATGGTGGTATGCAAATAACTAAATTATAACAAAGTCTTATGGGGTGGCTATCAAGTCAGATCCTTAGGTGAGCATGAACACTGTATGTCCATGGAAGACATTTGCTTTGCTCTGTGAAACATTGTATCATCTATTAAAGGATAGTCCTGATTCAAGAGAAGGCAATTTTCCTAATAGGACTATGAAGCCAAATATAAACTGATCCCAGAGAAATGAGATTCTTGAGAGATCACTGCCATTAGTTTTGAAAAATCCTAATTATCTGAAAAGAAGAACAGAGGCCACTCAGCCTAGTCCCCACTGTCTTGGTGAGACTTTTCTCTGACCTAAGCCACACCATCAGCCACTGAGGGAGGCAGTATGCTTTGTGTGCTGACCTACAGCAGTGCCTTGCTGCTCTCTGCTCTGTGAGGTGTCTGAGCAGTCTCCCTGGCTCCCACCAGGCGGACCTGGGTTGGAGGCATAGCTACTCCCCGAAAGGCTAATCTGAGGTTATTCACCCAGAACTGAGGCTCATCAAAACCCAGTGAGTCATAATCAGGTTTGCGTGCTAAGGGGGGAAAATAAAGAAAGAAAGCAAGGAAGGAAGAAAGGAAGTAAATATAATCCAACTCTGATCTTACTCTCATGGAAGATAATTACAACCAAACAAAATTAAATGTCAAAGTGCCAGACTATATTATAATTAAACAAACACAATGCAGCTTTCAAGAACATTAAGAATGCCATCTGAACGATTCCAACAAAGCTTGTTAACAAGGAAGGCAGACACCGTGTCATTACTCCAGAACTTGGCACTGCCCATGCCTTCTAAGATGGCAGGTGGCAATGGAACACGGGAACTCCTACAGAGTAGAATAAATTTCTTTCTTTGTTTTGGGGGTTAGAGACAATAAGACTCAGTAGTTACAGCCAAGATTGTGGGGTCAATTGAAGCAGGGTTCAAATCTCACTTGACCTCATTTAGCATGTGCATTCTCTGTGCCTCCATTTCCTTTCTATAGAATAAAGATTAATTACAGACAGTTGTGAGGAGTGTGCAAAGCTGACCCCCAGAGAGCCTCATTTGTAGTTAGCAGTCTTATATATGTCAGATGAGTGCTACCAAAATAATTAGCACTGACTATAGTACCTAATCCATTACTGGGGCCCAATATGTGTTGCCCAAGATAAAATAGAGATGAATGAATATCGAGCAATTCAGATTTTCCCAAGTATAATTCAGCACTTCTGTAGCAAGGTCTTGAGAGGACTAACACATGGCTTTGAGTCCCAGCTTTGATAGTCAGTCCAAGACTTTTAGCTCTCTGAGGTTGGAACCCCCATTTGTTTTTCTCAATAGAGTTCATAGCACATAAGTATGTGTCGCATAAAGAGCTGTTGACATCCTCCATCATAAGAGTAAACAGCATATTATATAAGTTTCCTCACATGTGTAACCAGTGATTTCTCTTCCACATGACCTCACATAAAGTTTAACTATGTACCTTCAGTCCTCAGCTACTAAATATTTTCTAGTTGGTTTTTGCAAAAAATCTAAATTAGTTGTAGGAGAGAGAACAGCCAGAGGTGCTACTAATGTTACAGCCAGATTATAGATTGATGTTTCTTTAGTCCAAAGAGAAAAATTGCAAAAGAACTTTCCAGTTTGCTGAGTGATTTCAAGTCCATTGCTTCATTAGATTTTCTACAAAAATGCTCAGAGTTCAAGTCAGTGAGTCTCAAATTGTGGAGCACATACTTAGACTGAGAGGTGATATTAGGTGATGTACAATATTAAATCACATTTATTCACACAATCAGAAAATTAGTCTCATCAATTATTTTTTTAAATGTTTGTTATTACATCAAGGAGAAAGTCTCAGTTTGGTGTTACCACGTCCTTAACACCTCCATAACCCCTGCTAACCTCTGACAGAGAAAGGAAGGAGGCAGGGAAGGAAGGAAAAGAAGGAAAATAATAGTCATATTCCAAGTTTACTTGGGAAGAATTTAATGCTATTATCTTCACTGTACTTATTTTCAGAACTCTCTTCTTAAAGAAGGATATCTAGTGAATATTAAGTAAATCATAGTACAGGAGGCATCCATACAATGCAAAAATTGAGGAAGTAGTGTAGATGACTGCAGTTTGTACTCATAGTTTGTATTAGGTAATAAAGCTGTAGTTGTAAGAGCTGAGGCCAAGGGGTCTTCTCAAATTGAAATCTCATGATTTTCCACCTCAAGCATTCCTCCTAAACTATTAAATTCAAATATACATCTGAATAGAGCGTAAGAGCTCTTCTCTCTACTTATAAAAATCTAAAATTGAATCTAGTCTCAACATCATGGCTATGCTTCCTTGGACAAGTTACTTAACATCGCTACATCCCAGTTTATATCTTTTAAAAAAGGGAGAAATAAAAACACCTAACTCATACAATTGTTATGGTGTTTTGATGAGAAAAATCAATGTAAAGCATTTAGCACAGTCCCACACACATAGTAGGGGCTCCATAGATGTCTGCTAAAAATATTAATGGAAAGGCTTAAAATAAGAACCCTGACAAATGTGTGTATATTCTATCATTTTAATGAATAGTCTTTTAACTACCATGAACTGGTTTATCTTAGTCAGGACATATTGTTCATTCCTTTTTTAGGACAAAACCTAATCATGGTTAGGGAACTGTAAGGCTTGTTCCTGAGACTGACTGGTTAGATAAAAGGAACATAAAATTACACATTGTAGTCAAAGAAAGACATTATCACAAATAGCTAGACTTTAGGGGAAGGGAAAGAGCTTATAAATTGTTCTTAATTGAATCTCAAAGGATGCTCTGTGTAGAGGTAAAAAATATTTGTGCAGGATATATATTAATATCTAAAAAACTTCTACGAATGTTTATTGAGCACTCATTCTACTAGATGCTGAATATACAGCAATAAATAAGAGATTTAAGCCCTGCCTTCACAGCATTGCAATCAAATGTTTAGGACTCTAGCCTGAGGTCACACAATCCTCTCTGCACTTGTTCAGGAAAAAGCATAGCTGGAAAGCAGCAAATGAGTAGGCATTAGATGACTGAATTTCAGATCCAGCATTGACTGCCCTCAAATTGATGTGATATTTGAAGAAGGCATTTTGCTTCTCTGAGTATTCATGTTAATAGAGCAATGTCATTAGATGTTTGATCAAGGTTTCTGAAATATCAAGCCTTTATAAAACATACTCATAACTATTGCCATGTGTATATCCCACCATATTATCTGTTTTCACTTCAATAAATTAATTTCTTAAAAGCAATTCTGAATCCCATCATAATAATAAATTGCTGTCATATGACATAAATGGAAGTCATCTGTAAAAAACAATGACTAATTTCTTGCAGCTTTATTGAGGTATAAATGACAAATAAAAATTATACATATTTAAGGTATACAATGTGAATACTTAATATATATAGCCATTGTTTAATGATTACTACAATCAAATTAAGCAACGCATTCAGTACCACACAGAGTTACGCTTTTGTGTATGTGTGTGCATATGGTGAGGACATTTAAGATCTAGTCCTTAGCAAATTTCAAGTAAGTATTACAGTATTAATAACTAAAGTCATCATTGCCAGCTATTTATTAAACTATTATAGAGGAGATATTTATGAAACAAAGACATGCTTTTTGGTGTCATTGTAGAGAGGGGTGCTATTTCCCATTCCTGTTCTTTGCTTCATACAATGGGAGTTCTATTAGTGTAGCTCCTGGCCTCTTTTACTTTATTTATTTGGAGACAAAGTCTTGCTCTGTTGCCCAGGCTGGAGTACAGATAAAGTTTTTATGCTCTTATAATAAATGCAATATGAATGTGTAGATCAACACTAAAAATTCATGACCTGAATTTTTATTCTTTACTTTCTGAACCAATACAACTTCTTACTTAAGTTGATTCATTTAATGTTTAATGTCCTGGGTATAAAAAAAAAAAAATCTATGCTCATTATTCTTATATGCCGAGTTTCCTATACTCTCCTAATTTCCATTACACTTGTTTTATTAAAGATTCAACTTGGCAGTAAGAGGAAAAAAACATGAAACATAGAACATTCTGAATAATAACTCTACAGTGCTCTGCTAAATATAATACCATGTAATTAATGTGTTTAATAACATAGATCCCAATTTTCTAGAGAATTGTGTCTTCATGAAGCAGGGTTTTTAAAAAAATCTAAGATGTATCTCACTTGGATTATTCCATCCTTGCTGGTTGATTCTTTCTAATTTTTTAAAAACATTTTATTTGGTAGTATACTAAAAGAATGATCTTAACTCAAAGTGTGGGATTTCATAAAAGATGATAGGTTGGCATGCCTTACTGAAATCTGCTATTGTCCTGAAGCTATTTTACTGTACCTTTCCAGACTGTCAGTTTTGCTTAAACCTGATAATTATAAAATGAGGCTTCTTTTCTTATCTTAAAGTGACTTTTAACATAGGAGCAAGAGCCTCTTAAACCTAGAAATGTATATTTCATCTGTTTAAGCCTCAAGAGCCTGGAGAATCACTGGCTAAAGATTCAGTAATAAAATGCCACATTCTGTTGAGAAATTTTGGAAGAAAACTTTTTTTCCTGCTGCTTTTAAGTAAATTGAGATTTATTTCTAGTGTGCTCTTTCTTAAACGTTTAACTCATTTAACAGCAGATGTGTTTCAGAATCTATGAACATTACTTTAGTCTTAGATCTTATTTTAACCTTTTTGATGAAAACTTAAAAATGAATCCATTTCCTCAACTTATACATAGCTAAGTCAGTTGTACTTGGGAAAATGGGACGTTGAAGGGAGAATATTAAGGAGAGAAATTAGTGTAAGAAATGAACTGCACTGCAATAAGAATACAATGTTGCCATAACTTTTTAAGCATTTATTATGCATCAGGAGCCATTTTATGCTCTAGGAATAAAATAGAGAATAAGATACGTAAGGTTCTTATAAAGCACACATTTTAGTGGGGAAAATAGTCAATGATCATACAAAGAAAAAATTTCAGACAGTAACTAGTACCATGAATCAAACAAAAAGGAAATTCTAGAGACAGTGGCTACTCTAGATGAGACAATCAAGAATTATTGCTCTAATCAGTTAGCACTTTAACTGAAGCCTGAATGAGAAGAAAGAGCCAATCATGTGAGTATCTGAGGAGAGGTGGGGGGTGGACAGGTCTGAGAGTTCAGCAAGTGCAAAGGCACTGGGGTAGAAAGTTTTGCCCCTTTACAGAAATAAAAAGAAGCCCAGGGTGGTGAAAGAATAGTGACTAATGTAGAGAGAAGCCTATGATGAGGTAAAGAGGAAAGCAGTCATGTCATATAGGATGTAATAGGCCAGGATAAAAAGTATTTTGTCCTAAGTAAGGGGAAGCCATTAGAGGTTTTAAAAGGGGGGTGATGTTAGCTGATGCAAATTATAACAAGATCATTCTTGCATCTGTGCGGAGAACAGATTTTAGAGGGGTAAAACTGGAAGCTTAAAAGCAAAATTAGAGAAGGCAAAACTAGAACAAGTTAAGATTGTAGCGGGAACCCTCTTGAGAGATGGCAATGGCTTGGAATAGGATGAGAAGAGTGAACACAGAGAGAAACACATGGATTTCAGATGTGTCCAAAAAGGCCTCTTGAGAATATTTGCTGATGAATAGGAAAGAGAAGGGAGAGAACGGAAAAGAAACCAAGACTGACTCCTGGGTTTTGGGATTGTTTAGTTGAGTAGTTGATGGTGCTAATTACTCACAGCAGAAGAGTACTGGAGGAGCAGGTTTCAAGGTACAAAGCAAAACTTCTTCAACATATTAACTCCTAGATGACTTTAGACACTCAAGTGGACATGTTTGGTGGATTACTGCTTACTCATACCTGGCGTTTAAAGGGCTAGTCACAGCCAGAGATAGACATTTTGGACACACTGACATCTAGATAGTAGTTTTTAAAAGTAGGAGTAAATAAAATTACTATACTAATATTAAATATGTATTTTTTGAGACAGAGTCTCACTCTGTCACCAGGCTGGAGTGCAATGGTGTGATCTTAACTCACTGCAACCTCTGCCTCCTGGATTCAAGAGATTCTCTTGCCTCAGCCTTCCGAGTAGCTGGTACTACAGGTGCCTGCCACCATGCCCAGCTAATTTTTTGTATTTTATTGGAGACAGGGTTTCACCATGTTGGCTAGGATGGTCTTGATCCTGACCTCATGATCCATCCACCTCAGCCTCCCAAAGCACTGGTATTATAGGCATGAGCCACCGATTTTTGGGGAGGCTATGTAGAATAGAATTTAACTATAAATTAAAGTTATTAGCAAATTTGATGTTAGGCTCCTTCATTTCCAAAAACTATATCCAAAATATCATATAAATGTAACTGGAAACCCTGAAAGATTTGAAGACTTGGAATATAAAAGTGATTTGATCATACAATAAAAATTGGATTATTTAAATTCTTCTTTTTAACTTTCATTTTAGGTTCAGGGTGCAGGAGTGTTATATAGGTAAACTGTGTGTCACAGGGGTTTAATGTACACCCAGATAATAAGGATAGTACCTGACAGGTAGTTTTTTGATCTCTCTCTCTTCCCACACTCCACCTTCAAGTGTTTGTGGTCCTCTTCGTGTCCATGAGTTCTCATTGTTTAGCTCCCATTTATAAGTGAGAATATGCAGTGAAAATAAATGTGATTCCTCACATAAATAGAACTAAAAACAAAAATTATGTAATTATCTCAATAAATGCAGGAAAGGATTTTGATACAATTCAGTATCACTTGATGTTAAAACAAACAAACAAACAAAAAAAAACCTCTCAACAAACTAGGGATTGAAAGAACATATTTCAAAATCCTAAGAGCCATCTATGACAAACTCGCAGCCAACATCATACTGAATGGGCAAAAGCTGGAAGCATCTCCTTGAAAACTGTAGTGGCTGGCAATGGTCTTTCCTTTCCATATTTAGCATTACTTTCAAAATCTCTTGTAAAGTAAGTCCAGTGGTAACGCATCTCCTCAGCATTTGCTTATCTGAAAAAAGATTTTATTTCTCCTTCACTTATGAAACTTTGTTTGGCTTGATATGAAATTCTTGGTTGGAAATTTCTCTCTTTACCAATTCTGAACATAGGCCCCCAATCTCTTCTGTATTATACGGTTTCTGCTAAAAGTTCCACTGTTAGCCTGATGCAGTTCCCTTCATAGGTAACCTGCCCCTTCTCTCTAGCTGCTTTTAACATTTTTTAATTTTATTTCAACCTTGAAGAATCTGATGGCTATGTGTTTCAGGGATGGTTTTCTTGTGTAGTATCTTGCAGGGTTTCTCTGAATTTCCTTAATCTGTGTGTTGACCTCTCCAGAGAGGTTGGGGAAGTTTTACAGATGATATTCTGATACATGTTTTCCAAGTTGCTTGCTTTCTTCCCACCACTTTCAAGGACATCAATGAGTCATAGATATGATATTTTTATATAATCCCATAATTCTTAGAGGTTTTGTTTATTCTTTTTAAATTCTTTATTTTTCTCTGAGTTAGTTTGGAGAGCAAGTCTTCAAGTTCTGAGATTCTTTCCTCAGCCTGGTGTATTTTGCTGTTAATACTTGTGATTGCATTATAAAATTCTTGTAGTGTTTTTCAGCTCTACGAGATCAGTCTGGTTCTTTTTTATGATGGCTATTAGTCTATCAGCCCTTATATCATTTTATTGTAATCCTTGGATTAGGTTTTAACTTTCTTCTAAATATCATTAATCTTTTTTATTGTAGATTCCTTGGATTAGGTTTTATCTTTCTTCTAAATATCATTAATCTTGTTTCCTATCCATATTCTGAATTTTATTTCTGTCATTTCAGCCATTTCAGCCTTGCTAAGTATCCTTGCTTGGGAACAAGTGTTTTGGGATTAGAAGACATTCCACCTTTTTGAGCTGCCAGAGTTACTGCACTCATTCTTTTTCATCTATGTGGGATGATGTTCCTTCAGCAATAGTGTAATCCGACTAGCCAGTAGACTTCTTTTCTGGATATTTTTAGAGGACTGAGGGTTTATGCAGGGGGTTTGTAGCTGAGTTCTTGCCCTTGGTTCCACACGGGGGTATATTAGCAAAGTATTTTTGGTGTTGAAGTTTGGGCTGTGATCCAGTAGATAAGCATAATGGCCAGTTGATAGGCTCTTGTTTAGCCACATGATTCCTCTATATTTCCTTGTGAATGCAGCTGTGCTCTTTTTCAGTGCGCTGAGTGTGGGCTACTCTCCCACTCAAGTGCTAGCTGTAGACCTTTGCTTGGCTCTTCTGGGCTGAACTTTGTAGTCCTGGGGTGAGCTCAGGCTTCATGTTTTCACCCCAGCTTGGAGGCAGCAAGGGAAAAAACCTTGGCAGTGGTTGTGGCAGAGGGCCTTTCACTTGTCTCATGGCGCTCTATTCCAGAGAGATTCAGAGCTGCTGCTAATCAGTGTGATAAGCCTGGGGTAGAACAGCTGTGCTGTGGGCCCAAACCAGGGGTAGCTGTGCCTTGTGACGAGTGAGGTTTGGAGGAAAAAGCAGGATAGAGGAAACAGACTCATCTCTCTCCTTAGGGCAACTGCAGCTTGCTGGAGTCATGGTTAAACCACCCAGGGTCTTTGCTACTTCCCCAATCCAAGGGCAGCAAGGGCAGTATCACTGCAGTGGCAGTGGCAGAGAGGCTTTTAGTTGCCTCTGGGAGTTCCATCTCAGAGGAACACAGAGCCACTTCTACTGGGAATGTTCAGCCAGGGATGGGGTGGCTGTGATGCTGGCTCAAGATGGGCCTTCACTTGGTGAGGAGTAGGGGATGGAAGGCTCACAGGGAGTAGTGACTGAACTCTTGTCTGTATGGTGACTGTGTCATGCTGGGTAAAGAATTGTTTTTGTATTTTGTTGCTTTTCCTCAGACTGAGGGCAGCGGTGACAGAGGGGCCATTGGTTTCCTCTGAGAGCCCTTCCCCAGGAAAATATGGAGCCCCTACCTATGGATATACTCAGCCATGTGTGGGATGGCTCTTAAGTGGTCCGAAGCCAGGGGCTCAGTCTGGTAAAGAGTAGGGTGGTGGGGGCTTGCAGGGAAGAGAGACTGGACTCCTCTGTGTATGATGGCTGTGGTGTGTGGGAGATGCCAGCATAGCAACAAGGCCCTTTGTCCTTCCCCATCCTGAAGGTGGTTAGGGTGGTAACACTGCCATTGCAATGGCAGAGGGGCTGTGGGTTGTTTCTGTGATTTCCTCCTTAGAGAAATGTAGAGCCACCTCCGACTGAAGTGTTGAGGTGGGGGCGTGGTGGTTGTGCTAGAGTCCCAGTTGTGGGGTCCCACCCAGTGAGGAGAAGTTGGAACAATAACTCAAGTGGAAAAGAGTCTGGCTACTTCTCTGTGGGGCAGCTGTGCTATGCTGGGGATATGCACCAGTCCCAAATCGCCATCTACCTTCTAGAGCCTGAGGGCAGCAGCAATGAGGGCTGGAGGGCAGCAAAAATGGTGGTCTGCATCTCCCTCTGGGAGCTCTGTCCCAGGGAAGTCAGGGCTGCTGCTGGCCTGAAAGCCCAGGCAGGGCCTTACTGTGTTCATCATTGCTCAGCCTCATGAAATTCGTCTCCTTCCTGGGGATGTGCAAGGGACCCTGACCTCTCACACTGCCAGAGCTACAGTGGCTAATGCCAGGCTGCCTGGGGATCCAAGCCTCCTGGGACTCCATGTGTACATGTGTGGCTTCTCTGCCAGACTCCACGCAGCTCTCAGTGTCAGTCTGGAGGCTCCTGTGGGGTGGGCGCACAGGGAGATCTCCTGAGCCCATGGTTGCAAAGGTCCATGGTAGAAGTGTGGGTTAGTGGGGACTCTCACTCACTCACCATTTTTCTGAGGCATGAGGGCCTCCTCTGGCTCTATGCCATCCCAGGTGGGTGGTCGTCCTGTCTCACTCCTCTCTGTCCTCCATGGGTTGTTTCCTTGATGAATCCCAATCTGTCCACCTGAATGTTCCAGGTGAAGGTTTTGTGTTTACTCACCACTCCTTCTCTGTCCATGAGAGCAGTGCATGCTAGCTGCTTCTAGTCAGTCATCTTGGCTCTGCCCTGTATTTAAATTCTAATTCAACAATGGGGATTAGATGATATTTTCTGGGCTTAGGAATGCACTATACTTATAAAGGAGTCTTTCTCTAATTCAATACTCTAAATTTTTACAAAGTTCTCATTTATAAATTCAAAGTTCAACCTGATGCATAAAATGTAAAATTACTCCTTACTTTTCCCAGTAGGTCTGGATAGCTAAACAACTTCAAAATTGCAGGGGAGTAGAATATATGCTTATTTTGTGACCCACAAAGTGCCTAGAGATCCATCTAGAAATTCTGCCCCAGCCTAAAAATTTCTAGCTACGCCTACAAATCATAGACAAAAGGCCGTTTGATATTTGTCCATTTTAAGCACTACAGTATACAATTACCACAGTTAAGTTTCAGTACAATTTTTTTGGGTGACTAGAAATTCCATTTTTCAGACATCTACAGAAGTGAGATTATGAAGTTCTATTAAGAGGAAGTAGCCAATAGATTCCTTATTGACACAGTAAACAGCTTGTCAATGTGTTTTTTAAAAACCCACCTAAGAAACAATGAAAGGATTAAATAAATCCCAGATAGAGGCAGAGTCAATCCTTTCAGAGCATTCTCAAGGGCCTGATTTTCTAAATGAAATCTTGCCAAGTATTTTAAAATGTCATTGTCCCCACCTTGGGCTAGCTTTGGAAAAAGACATCTTCCATAGGGCAGAGAGTTGCCTCCTCTAGGGAAGCTTCTAGAGGATAAAGGGGGTTTAACATATCCACTTCGTGTGGACATCTACAAATGTATCGCTCATTTATGTATCTCCTCCAGCTGTCTAGCTACTTGCTGATTATTTGGACTTTTAAAAATCGAAAAAATGTGATGATCCACAAGGACAAAGCCTCACAAATTGTTTTTAAATTTTATTCCCTGCTTTAGATAGTCAGATTCAAATGAACTAACTCAAAATGGTTCATTCATGACCCTCTTTTCAAAATGATCTTAAGATAAGAAAAGAACATAAAGAAGCTCCAAGAATCTTTGGATTCCATAGCTGAGGAATAAAATTCTTCTTAGTCTTCATGAACTCAAATCAATCTCAGAATTCCATACAGTGATAAAGAAACAGAAAGGGAGTCTAAAAATGTTCTAAAAAGATAAGCAAAATATGGTATTTGCTGACTGATTGTTGTCCAAATTACAACTGAATAAAAAATAATGACATGAAAAGCTTTGAAAACAATGTCCTCTCTCTGCTTCTCCTTCACACCAGTGGGTACAGATTTGTTAAGTGACACCACCACCACAAAGACAGCAGAATGGAAAAAGTGATTCGATCTTAGGAAGCTTGAACACCAGGTTCCAAACTTATTTTTTTATTTTATTTTAAACATTCTTTATATATTTGCATCCAGTGGGAAACACAAATATTAAAATGTTTTAGAAAAGTGAAAGATAAAGAAGTATCACACAGCTTAAGTTATTTGGCAATAAACATTGAATTGTTTTAATTTTTCAATTGATTTTATGTTGTTTTTGCAGGTACATATATTCCCTGAGGTACATATCAGTTTTTTTTGCAGGTACGTGTAAGTTTGCTCAGCCTCCCACAGCAAAATGATTTTGACAACAGAAATTTATTTTATCGGCGTTCTGGAGGCTGGAGTCCAGGATCAAGGTGTCAGCAGGGTTGGATTCTCTTGAGGTCCCTGTCCTTGGCTTGCAGATGACCACCCTTTTATTGCCTCTTCACATGGTCGCCCTTTGTGCATGCATGCTCCTGCTGCCTCTTTCTCTTCTTAAAAGGCCACCAGTCATACTGGATTAAGTTTCCACTCTAAGGACCTCATTTTAACTTAAACACATCTTTTAAGACCTTACCATTAAATACAGTGACATTCTGAGATATCGGGGGTTAAGACATCAAATTGTGAATTCTGCAGATACACAATTTAGCCCATAACACAGACCATGAGTATAGATGATTTATTTTTCCCTGTCTTGACAACAACAGCATCTTCACATAAGGTGTCCTTTTCAACTCTAAAAAATGTTCTGACTGAAGCTTTGTTCCAATATCTATCAGCAAGTGGTCTTCATTATCTCACCACAATTGCTTATCAAATCTGTGCAAACAATACTGTATAAATAAAGCACCTCTCTCCAAAGCTGTCAATAAACTTCTCTGGCCAAAATTAAAGGCCATTTTTTCATTCTACTTTTCCTGGCTGAGTCTGTAGCACTGGACACCATCACTGCTCCCTCTGATTGAAAACATGCTCCTTCCTTAATGACCACGGCTTTATAGAACTTCACAGAACTCTTTGTTATCTCTTCTCTTATTTTGCTTCTCTGAGGCCCAGATTCACTCCTCTGGTCTGTTTCTTTCCCGTTAATCTTAAGAAAATTCTCTCCTTTTAAGTAACTCAGACATTGACTTCTTCACAATGTCCCCACAGTGACATCTCCAAACTCGAACTGCCTCAGGACTTGGATCTTTTACAACCAACTTGAAGCTCTTCATCTTCATTTTCTCAACTGGAACCCAGCATATACAACATCACATTCCTCTTTCACTCAAACTAGCTCCCTTTCCTGCACTCTTTCTCTGCTTCCCCACAGGACACTCGGCTCAAATCCTGGCACTACCACTGCTCACCCATTAATGTATTATCCAAGTATTTTCTGAGCCTCTGCTGGGAAGCAGACAGTGTGCTAAGCAAGGCAGGTACCAGTGAATGAACAGGCACAGTCCTCAGCTTTGCAGTTGCTCTTGGTCCAGGCAAACCCCTCTCTCTTTGATGCCACATAGCCTGTCGCTAAATTCTGTAAATCCTCCTTCTAAACATCACACAGGCTCATCTCTACTTTTTAAACATTTTTTGCTGTCAAAATCGACATCTCATTTCTCATTACATCCGTTTTTTATCACACTAAGATTGCTGTAATAACCTACAAACTGATTCTATGCCTCTCATTTTCATTTCACTTGATCCTTACCACTCAATAGCTATAGAATATCTCTGCAATTCTAGCCTCTAACTACTAGTATTATCACTGTCACTTCCTGGAGAAAATTGTCAGTGAGTGCTTTAGCCCTCTTAAAAATAATATCCAAACTTCAGTACTGGGGAAGTAGGAAGAAACTTGTAGGTTTGAATTCTTACTTCGCTACTTAAAAGCTTTGTGCCCCCAGGAAAGTCACTTACCATCTCTGGGCCTGTTTCCCTACTTGAAATATTAGGATTAAAATTAGTAACTAGCTCATGAATTATTTAAATTATAATTCAAGGCTGGGTGCAATAGCTCATACTTGTAATCCCAGCACTTTAGGAGGCCAAGGCAGGCAGATCACTTGAGCTCACAAGTTTGAAGCCAGCCTGGGCAACATGGCAAAACCCCACATCTACCAAATACCTAAACATTAGTTGGGCCTGGTGTGTGTTCCTGTAGTCTCAGCTACTTTGGAGGTTGAGGTGGGAGGGTTTGAATCTGGGAGGTGGAGGTTGCAGCAAGCTGAGATCCCATGACTGCACTCCAGCTTGGGAGAAAGAGCCAGAGCTTGTCTCAATCAATCAATCAGCAGTGATGATTAGAGGATATTTTCCAAGCTTCTGAATATACTATATTTACATAGGAGTCTTTCTTTAACTCAACACTCTAAATTTTTACAAGGTTCTCACTCATGAAGTCAAAGCTCAATCCGGTAGTGTAAAATATAAAATTGCTCCTTACTTTCCCCAGTGGGTCTGTATAATATCTAAACAATCTCACAATTGCTGGGGAGTTTGTAACCCAAAAAGTGCTAGGAGATCCCATTGTGAAGTTTTATGTCTGGCCTAGAATTTCCAGGTATGCCCACAAATTATAGACAAAAGGCAACATGGTATTTGTCCATTTTAAACACATAGTGTGCATAGCTCACAGGGTTGTTATGAAGGATACTGGCACATGCTATTACTACTGCCACCACCACCACCTGGGCTACCAGCTAATGTTTATGAAGCACCTAATATGCCAGGCACTGTGATTATTATTGCTCATTTAATCTTCACTCTGCACACTAATGGTGTGATCCTGGGGCAAGTTTCTTAACCACTCAATAGCTCAGGTGTTTTTATTTTCAAAATGAGGTGTTATAAACAATGTCTGTTTGGGGGGAAATAGGGGAGGGACAGCAGCGGGGGTGGGGGGAGTTGGGGAGAGATAGCATGGGGAGAAATGCCAGATATAGGTGAAGGGGAGGAAGGCAGCAAATCACGTTGCCATGTGTGTACCTATGCAACAATCTTGCATGTTCTTCACATGTACCCCAAAACCTAAAATGCAATAAAAAAATTAAGAATGAATGTGATTTGTACAAAATTAAAGTTCCTGGCAGAGTCATTTCTAAACAATGGCATTATGACTCTTACTCAGGTCCACTCAATGTAACTCTTTGATAGAAACTGTAAAACTAAGTGTCTCGCAAATGTAACCATCTCCTACTTCCTAAACTAGATTGGTGACCTGCCAGCAAGAAGGAATTGTGTCTTACATTTGTTTATTTTCCTAACAACAGAAAACCATTGCTCAATAAAAGACAAAGCATGACTCACTAGGTAAAACTGTTATCCATAAAGGTGCACATACGTTATGTGAAATTATGCTCCAGAAAGTTTCCTAGAGTGGCCTTTCTTCTCTGGTAATTATACTTGGCCTTTTTCCTTCCATAACATAGTAAATTTATTTACTTCTAACCCTATTATTGTAGTGATAAAGATCATCTAAATTTATTTAAAACCATAAATATTCCTCTTATCACCCCTTCCAAGAGAAATTCAGCATTTCATGAGAAAAAGAAACCCATAGGGAAAAAAGCCCTCAGTTTTGTTACGAGACAATCTTGTAAAGATTTAGATTCTACTTGAATTTAATGCATAACCGGAGACTGCATATGGGTTAATGAGTACCAGAGTTAAAGCTAATTAAGATTCTGTCTCTTTTGCAGAAAATGAAATGGATTCAGCATAATTCAGTCTTCCAGTTCTTTTATTGATATAATTACTAAATGCAAATATTTATGAATTGTACAGACAATGTTCAGTATTATTTAAAATAGCAAAGAGCTATTGCAGCAACAAATGAAAGAAGAAAATAGAACATAAAAAGCTTCCCACAGATGATTTGCTCACCGTGTTTATGTGAGAAATAATCAGAATATGAGGTGTGCCCCTATTAACAGACTCATCACACTGACTGGTGTGATGGTGGTACTGAGGTCACCATGTTTGCATTGCTTTTCCACTGAATAGAAAATGTAATAAAAGAATGTTTTTGTATGTCCCATTTTACACACACACACGCACACACATATATATCGCCTTAGAAATAATATATATCTTTTGAATAAATATAGATCCTTTCTGCACTGGATAACAGTTTTTCCTCAAATTATTGAAAAGAGAACTGAATATATTTCTTTAAAAGAGAACTGAATATGTTTATTTCTTCTTTCAGTATCTTTCAAAGATATATATCCTTGTGAAACTTTTGTCAACAAATTGTGAAGCTAAAATTCTTGTAATTCTTCAGTTTTATTTCCACATGTTAACTTTTAATTAACCAAATTTAAAATTAAATTTCCTACGTGAACCTCTATGTAGACACCTATAATGTAAAACAGATAATAGCAAAGGTGCTCAAATCCAAGTGTTTTTTGAGAGTGCTGAAATGTCACTACTCTCACCTACTATAACCCACTCCCACGTCCAGTCAGGAAGAATCCCTGTGGAGCCCTGGGGACCCACAGAACCACTTAAATACCTTCAAGTTGGAAACCATATTATTCTGGTTGTTGAACACAGCCTTCAAAATTATGATGTCATTTGATAGAATCTGAGAGGTAAATTACAAATTATACAGTTGAACTTCTTCCCTTTGCCAACATCCTGCACTTCAGCTGGCATTAGCTGTGTCGGAAAACCACAGCCCTCTGCTGGTATATGTGTACCTTGCAACAGCTAATGCTCCCTAAATGTTTTCTGTACTTGCTGATCTTAAGTGAAAATTCCCATTTTGTGTACTTGTGCAGATTGTTTTTAGACTCTCCAAAGTCAATCTTTTCATTTATCCCCATTTTTAATGTCATTTCGTTAAAGCTGGCCCCTATTTCAATTCATTCACGTCACTTGAGACCAATCTCAGCCACCGGGTATATTCATTTATCCTGTAACCTAATTATATTTACAAGATTGATGAGGTTAACTTCTTTAACATAGAGCACATCCCACGTCCCATCTCATGCCTGCTGAATCATAATCTCCAATGGCACATCCAAACAACTATTTTTTTTACATTCTTCTTAGCTGACTCAGACCCACTCCTAAATGCAAACCACTTCTAGAGGGCTTAATACAAATAGTTGGTAGCAGTGCATAGGTCAGGACCAAGGACAGAGACCAGCAAAGCTCCTGTTGATTTTAATCCATAATTTATTCTGGATAATTCAATCAATTAAAGAATTCACTGATTCTATCCTCTTCTAACTTATTTTTACACTTGAATGACTTCCTCTAAAGCCTTACTTGCATCCAGATATAACCATTTACAATGTTTTTGTCTATTCAAAGCCAAATTTTTAAAAAAAGAAATCACAGAATTGATACTTCTACTATGACTTCTTTCTCTATGAGCTCATAAGCCCTTTATCTATTTGATTACTTGTCCTGCAATTTTTTATTATGAAACAATATAATGTTTGTGTATACTCATGCGTGTGTGTGTATATAACATATATATGTATATATATATATGTGTATATATTATATATATACACACACATATATATATAGAAATATTTGACTGGAGTCTTAAATAGCACCCTATGATAACTATAACAGCAATCATAGCTATCATCTGTATATACTATGTGGCCCATATGACCCTCACAATAATCTTATGAGGAGATAATATGAACTGAACACCTGTTGCTTTGGCTTGATATCCCTTTTTCCTTCTCCTGATAAGACCATTCCAAGCTACCTTCAGGGAACTACAATTCCTTCATTGCACACCATCTTTCAGGGTAACTTTAACAGAAACTTACTTTGCCCTGACCAAGACAGGCATACAATCCAGCATAGGCCATTGAGACTCTTGGAGATTTTCAAGATTCTGAATCCCCTGGAGATTTCCAAATCATCAAGAAATGGAAGTAAAACATAATTGGAGCTGTATACCTCAGTAGTTACATTTTAATATATCCATTCATTTATTCCAATATTTATCAATTGTTCATTATGTGCAGGAAGCCATCTAGTATTTCAGCAGTGTACCAAATACATGTATCTCCTGCCTTCATGGAGTTTACCTTCCCATGACTAAATAGACAATAAACACAAACACACACACATATCATGGGTGATCTTGGATAGCAATAAGTGTTATGGACAAGAATATAAGGAGTTAGGAAATATAGTAGAAACATGTATAGGAGAATATGTTACATAGTACAGTCAGTAATACTCTTTGAGAGGACACTCTGGGTCTGAATGAAGTGAGGAAGTCAGCTATTTGCATATCAGTGGCCAGAATAGTGTTCTAGGCCATGGGGAGATAGAAAATACAAAGATCCTAAGATGGAAATAAACTAGTACGTTCAAGGAACATCAAGAAGGTTAATGTGCCACACAAGGGGTAGAATGCTACGTAAAGAGTTTGGAGATGCAGGCTGTGTCCAAATGATGTTGTATCTTATTGGTCAAGATCAAGATATTGGATTTTCCTTTTAACATGTAGAAAGTCATCAGAGGGAGCAAGAAGGATAGACATGTTTTAATTTTGTCTCTGAAATAATTCCTCTGGCTGTCATGTGTAGAATAGCTTTGAGACAAGAACAGCAATTGAAATGGGAGAAAAGATAATAGGTCAACGTAATGGTCCGGTTAAGATGGGAGGTCTCTTGGTCAGCAGGCCATTGTGGGAGATGAGCAGTGGTCAGAATCAGGTGATAGGTTGAAGGGATGATGGGAAGAATTTGCTGATGGACTGAACATGGTGTGTGAGAAAAAGAGAGCAAAGATGTCTCCAAGATTTTGGGCTATACTAATTGGGTGAAAGGATGTATGTTTACAAGAATAGGGATTGCTGGAGTTTGGAGAGATAATTACATATTTTGTTCTGTAAATATTAATCTGAGACACGTGTTACCCATTCTGGTGGAGATGTCACATAAAAGTTTGATGTGTAAATCTAGATTTTTAGAAGAAAAGTAGTGGCTGCAATATATATTTGAGAATCAGATGAGATTGGCTATAAAATTCCACTTGATAAATCACCAGGGCTGCTTGATTCTGATTCTTTCTGATTCTGTTTCTTTAGATTTTTTTTTATTGAATCTGCAAGCTACCCATAACTTTAAATAAATTTTCTACCTTGTACCTCCTTAAATTTACCAAAGTTATTTTCTGTTGTTTATAGCCGAAGACACTAATGAACATTATTATTTCTACCATATCAATATGGAGACCGAGGTTCAGAGATGTTAGGAAACTTGACTAAAATCACAAAAATAATAAGGTGCCAAGCTGTGACTTGAAGCCAGGTCTGTTTGTAAGATACCCTTGGTTTAAGTCAGAATACTACAGAGCTGCTGCCTGCATTGTCTGCTTAACAAGAAAGCTTCAGAAGCCTGGGGCCATGGGGTGCTGTTCGAAGTGACCTCACTGTGACAAGAAAAAGCAGGAGAGAGAGAGGCACAGATTTCAAATGGAAAAGGGCATCTCTCTGGGAGTGCTAGCAGTTGCCAACCTTAAATTTCAGGAGGCATCTCAAAGTAACAGGGAGTTTGCTTTTTTTTTTCTCTGATAGCACACTGTGATTTTATACTAAGCCTCTGTTGCAATGTGCAAACAACTCAACTCTTGGTTAAGTTCTCTTAATGGCAGAGTGGTTATGGAGAGTAGCATAGAAATTTAATTCACATCCGAATTCTCCTACGCAGGTAAAGTCTCTTGTTTGGAGAATCTGATCAGATTTTTCTACATGGTATCAAAAACATGGTTCTGTAAATTCCTTATTTAATGTTAGCCTCCCCTTAGGTCAACATTTAGAAAGAGGAAGGTGCTTCTCTTGTTCACTCACATGCTCCCCAGAGCCCAGCAGTTTCTGGTACTCAGTAGAATACATATATTTTGAAAAAAATACATGGAAAATATGTGAATTTCTTAATAAAAAGTAAAATGTTTCAACAACTCTTAGTATCCTTAAAAAATAATGGAAGACTATTAATTGGTATTATAAGAATTTTACCCTAGAGACTCAGGGAAGAAGAGGTGGATTTTAGAGTTCTTAGGTTCGACAGTTCTAACGTCAGACTACCTGAGTTACTATCCTAGCTCAGTCACAATCTATGCCAATTTAAGAAAGTATCTTAACTAGTATTAGTTTCCTTATCCATAAAGTGAGGACAATAGTAGAACCCACCTTAGAGTTCTGTTTTGAGGATTAAGATAATACATGTAAAATATCTAGACGAGTGCATAGAACATAGCATGTGTTTATTAAACTTCAGTTCTAATTAATGTTGCAGTTCATCCAGGAAATTGAACAATGCCTTCATTCTTAGGGTTTTTTTTAAATATTTATTATTAGGATATATAGAATAATAGCTCCCCAAAGATGTTCAGGTTCTAATCCCTGAAACTTATGAACCTGTTACCTTACATGGCAAAAATTGAGTTTGCAGATGTGATTAAGTAAAAGATCATGAGATGGAATATGATTCTGGCTTATCCAGGTGGACCCAATGTTATCATCTACCCTTATTAGAGGAAGCAGGAAGTCAGAGCTAGAGAAGCGGATGTGATGATGAAAGAAGATTGGAGCCATGCAAGGAAGAGCCAGGAATGCAGGCAGCCTCTAGAAGCTGGAAAATGCAAAGAAATAGATTCTCCCTAAGAGCCTGTGAATACCCGCATTTTGGGACCCTTAGCTTACAGCCCTGTGAATACCTGCATTTTAGGACTCTGGCCTCCATAACTGTAAAATAATAAATTTGTGTTGTTTTAAGCCACTAAGTTTGTGGTAACTTGTTACAGCACAAGTAGGAAATGAATTCATCCTTCAATAGCCATTTGTTGATTGCTTCCTAGGTGTAACAAGATGTGTAACACCCAGTGCCCAGTCTCAAGGAGCTTACTGTTAATGTGGTACCCCACACTGCATAAAGGTGTCATAGCATAGATTTTATGCAAATAAATCACTCCTCAACTCTCAATTCTGCTTATTTGTAAGAAAAGGTTTTCCTGTTTCTTCGGCAAAACATTTTCGTGTACTATAAGAAGACAATTAAATGCTACTCCTTCCCTGGAAAAACTGTGGCTGTGACACAAAGTGAATGGAGATGTCAGGCTGCCAATACATTTAGTCATACTGAGATATACGGAAGTGTTAATTAATGTAAGCACAATCTCCTTAGATGCTAATCAAAATGCAGATTCCTGGGCCTTAAATAGACTAATTGAATCTGAATTTCAAGAGGGAGGGCCCGGTGTATGCATTTTAGAAAGCCCACAGGTGATTCACATACACACTTAATAGTTCAATCTCCTGAGATCCTGGGAAACTCCTACCTCCCTCCCCAACAGACACACAGACACCTATGCTCTACAAATGAGAGGCCAGCAGGCAGGGAATGGGATTTTTGTGGCCTGGTGGATGGGTTAAAAGGGAGCATGGGCTTTGGAATGGAAAAGACCTCAGTGGGGAAATGGTTTATCTAGTTGTCCAAAAAACCTGATGGAAAAAAGCTACATGAAAACGTGATGTCCCTAGCTACAAAGGGAAACCAAAGACTCATGGCTAGCTGAGATAGAGGAAAGGTGGCATCACTGAAAGGTAAAAAGCAACCCAATGTCAGGACATTGACATTTCTTCAAAAGAGGAAAAAAAAAAAAAAAAAAGAGGAAGAGGCCAGATTACAGGACACAAATGGAGACACTGGAGATGTTGGTAAGGGGATGTCTGAAGTGAGAGGGATCTCTGGTCTCAGGCAGGGATGGTGTGAGCACGAGAGCAGCTATGCAGCCGAGCACCCAGCTCACCTTACAGGCACAACTATGGACAGGGATAGCACATGTGCCCCAGGGCTCTCATAAAGCTGAGAAATCCAACTCCAATTCCAGGTATGTGAGAAGCTAGGGCACTAACGTTTAGCATTAAGTAAAGGATCACAAAGAGTCACAAAGATTTGCAATAATTATTGTCATCATCTGTGGAGCACTCAACATTTTTCATGTGAGGAATGGAAGGCTAAGAGTAGTTAAATATGTCACCCAAGTTCATAGAACTGGGAGAAAGAGACAAGATTACAGCCTGGATACTTTGGTTCTAGAGCCAGCCTGTGTAACTTCTGTATTGTAACATTTGACTTCAGATTTGCCCACATATATTGATTTTATTGCTTTGTTTTATTTGCCTTCATTGTTGAGAAAAATCCTTCTTTTTCCATTTCTAAAGCTGCTTATACATTTGTGCCAGGGAAATATGTTTTACATTCAACAAACATTAGCTGAGTACCTAGTATGTGCCAGGAACATAAAGACATGGGAACTGGAAAGGTGAGTGAGACGATTTGGCTTTCTCAGTCTCATGGGAAGAGAGTAATGATGACAATAATAAATGCAATGAATTCTTTCAGGGTACAGAGAACTGAGAAGGGCACTAACCCCATCTGGGAATCGGGAAAGACACCACTGCTGATTGACCTTGAGCAAATTGTCTAATCTGTCTCTCTGTTTTTTTCCCTCATCTGTAATAGAGGTAATGACAACAGAATCTTAATAGGGTTATTGTGAGAATTCACTGAGATAGCATTTGTAAAGCACTTAGCAGACAGTCTAACACATAATGAGTGTTTAATAAATGCCACGATATTGGTGAACACCTTGAATAAAGGTCCAAAGAACACTGTAGAAGTTGTCTAAGTAGACCGTGGTGGTTAGCACATTCTTGGTGCCTTCTAATCCCAGGATTATTTGGTTAGACAAGCTCCAATCAAGCTTCCTCACCAGTTCCTGTACTAACTGCTGGTAAATACAGTGAACATGCCTTCATTGCCACATTCATGGAGCTTATGGACTTCTACAAAGGACCGACAGTGAAAAAAAATTTAATATATAAGTAGTAAGAGGAGAAGAAAGAGCCATCTTAGGACGAGCAACATGATGTCCTATTCCCTGAGAAGATGGGCTTGATCTAAGAGCAAGGATGAGTAGGAGGGAATGTGGAATTCCAAAGACTGAAATGGGGCAGAGATCACGGGCAGAGAAGCCACATCATACCTGCACTAAAGACTCTGAAGCAAATGTGAGTTTCTAAGATATACATAATCATACAATACCAACACAGGCTTACAGCTGTAACAATTGCTGTTAAGAGAACATGGCTGGGTGCAGTGGCTCACGCCTGTAAACCCAGCACTTTGGGAGGCTGAGGTGGGCAGATCATGAAGCCAGGAGTTCAAGACCAGCCTGATCAAGATGGTGAAATCTGGTCTCTACTAAAAATACAAAAAATTAGCAGGGCGTGGTGGCAGGGACCTGTAATCCCAGCTACTTGGGAGACTGAGGCAGAGAATTGCTTGAACTAGGGAGGCGAAGGTTGTAGTGAGCCTAGATCATGCCACTACACTCCAGCCTGAGAGACAGAGCAAGACTCCATCTCAAAAAAAAAAAAGAAAAAAAAAAAAAAAAAAAAGAACAAAAAAAAAAAAAAAAAAAAAAAAAAAGAGAGAGAGAGAGAGAAAACATATGCAATGAGGAACTGTTAAGTGTTTTTCCAGCTTACACATGGTAGATGAGTCAAAGTTAACTAGGTGGAGAGCAAAGGGGAGAGGGAGAAGGAGGCCCAGGCACCTGCAAAGGCTGTGTGGCAGAGAAGGGGGCTGAGCACTGGCTCGGGATGCCAGAGTACTGAGGCACTGGGAGGTGATGGAGAATGGGAGGGTGTGGAGGTGAAAATGAAAGCAGGGACTGGTGCATCAGGAGCTTATAGGGACGATTCAGAACCTTTGATTTTTGAATGTGGTGGGTGTTACTCGGGATATCATGTAGGTGAATAGTATGTTCAAAATTGCATTTTCAAAAGATAACTCTGGCTGGTGAGTGTGCAGTGTGAAGTAGGACCATGAAGATGTGGAACAATCAGTGGGAAAGCCGTTACCAATGGCACTTACCCTAGCTCGGGAAATCTGAATGGCCTGGGAGTCGGGGATGGGGGTGGGTCCTTCAGTAGATGCTGGTCTTGATCTCACTGCAGCAGGCTCTGATGTCAGATAAACATTGTGTGGAATCCTAGGGGACTTTTTTTTTTTTTTGAGACAGGGTTCAAAGACAGAGTGTGGTTTACTCTGTTGCCCAGGCTGGAATGCAGTGGCATGATCTTGGCTCATTGCAAGCTCCACCTCCCAGGCTCAAGTCATTCTCCTGCCTCAGCCTCCCGAGTAGCTGGGATTACAAGCACGCTCCACCGCCACCTGGCTAATTTTTGTATTTTTAGTAGAGATGGAGTTTTACAATGTTGTCCAGGCTGGTCTTGAACTCTTGACCTCAAATGACCCATCCACCTCAGCCTCCCAAAGTGCTGTGATTACAGGCATGAGCCACTATGCCTGCCCTGTCCTGGGACTTTGGGTAAGATACTCTTCATTTGTTGAGCTTCTACTTCTTTATTTGCAAAAGGCAAAGCATACATTCTCCCCAGATTTGCTACAAAGATCAAATTAGATAATACATATGAAAGTGCTCAACAAATCCTGACAGTGGATACTACAAAGATGAATGTCAGTAGCTTATAAAGCAGGCTCCATTCTGCCTCAAGATGCTAATGATCGTTTCTGCAATATTTTCTATACGCAGAAGACATTTGAAAAAGAGTAACGATGAAAAGCAAGCATTAATATTGTATTTACTATGTCAGGAGTCTTCGTAAATGCACAACGTACATTAATATATTTAATTCTCACAATAACCCTCTGTGTTATGTGCGTTATTTGCCTCAATTCTTCACTTATCCCTTTACCTACTCCTTTAGCCATGTGAGTTTGCAGTTTCTCCTACTAAAGGATCAAAGTATACTTTTCATGTGCTTCCACTTGCCCTTGTCATGCCTTTGCCATCACCATGAGAAGAGCATCTTTACTAGTCTGCTGGTTCAAAGAGTACAAGGGACTTGCAAAGCAAACTCTAACCTGCAGTTAGGTTTGACATTCATGATGAATTAAAAAGGCTTTTCCCACACAGCCCTAAAGTGGAGATTTGGAAATTAGCCAGCAGTTGGATCATGATGTGGACAGATCCACTGGGCAATTGAGGAAAGCAAATCCTAACCCTGTAGTTAGGGTTTGCTTTGCAGAGCCAGCCCAGCAAAGCTCAGAGTGGTCCACTGAAATCCCAACTGCCCCTTATTTATGCAAGCAATAACATATAGTATTGTTTTAACGCTCTGAAATTTAAGGTGGTTTGTTATGCAGCATTTTGTGGTAATCGCTAATATATGTACTCTATAAGATGGTTATTATTATGAATGCTCATGTTACTTATGAGGAAACTCAAACATAGAGAGATTCTTCAGCAATTTGCCTAAGTTCTCTGGCAGCTTAATAAATGTCAGAGTGGGGATTTGAACGCAGGCAGCCAGACTTCAGAATCTGTGTTCCTACCTTTCATACATATAGCCTCATAAGAAAACCAAATCCTTCACATTTAAAGCATCAGTTGGTCCAAAAGTAACACAAAGCTTGAAGTGCAAATAAATGAAAAGCAAGGACCTGACAGCACTATATTTTTGTGCATTAAAAGTCACATAAAATTGGATATCATCACACTAAGAAAATGTCTGTACATAGAATCTTACCATATCCCCACTCCTAGCATTAAGCAGCCTGCTTCATTTGCCTAGCTGGAGGTGTTAACAGCTGAAAATGATGTAAAACTTAAGTTTTATAAGTGGAGGGGACAGTTTGCTTAAAGTGGTACTTGCAAGAGGAGGATCGGAGTCATCAGTGAGTCAGGCAGGACTGTGACTGCCTAGGACCTGAATCATTCGATTGATCTGTTCACATCAGGATCCAACTACTGGCTAATTCCCAAATCTCCACTTTAGGGCTGTGTGGGAAAGTCTTTTTAATTCATCATGAATGTCCAAAACGTCCAGAATGTGCTGCTTAAAACATAGTAGTTGCAAAGCCAAAGTCAGAGGTTCCAATTTAGCAGGTGGCCTGTAGCATCACTAATTCTAGGCAGCTTCACTAGTTCCCCCTCCCTGTGAAAGAAGATAAATAAGGAAGATCCATCCCATTCCTGGGAAGACATCTTAATTACTGTGGGTTGATAGCAACCCCTTACTCCTCCCAATTCCCGTAACATTCTATGTGTGCTTTTCTTACCAGATTACCCTCTCTTGTTCATCAGTGTATCACCAGTGCCTTGCACACTGCCTGGCACTTTGCAGATGCCAAATAACTCTGTGTTAATGAACGAGCAAGTAGTCTGCACTGAGAGACAAAGAACACAAGACACAGTTCCTCTCCAGACTGCAGTGTCTTGGAAAGATTCTCCACCACAAATATATACAATTATTATTCATGAATTAAAGTAAAATTAAATTTAAGAAGACAAAGTGATATGGTTTAGCTCTGTCACCACCCAAATCTCACCTTGAATTGTAGCTCCCATAATACCCACATGTCTTTGGAGGGACCCAGTGGGAGCTAACTGAATCACGGGGGCGGGTTTTTCCAGTGCTGTTCTCATGATAGTGAGTAAGTCTCAGGAGATCTGAAGGTTTTAGAAAGGGGAGTTCCCTGCACATGCTCTCTGTCTGCCACCGTGTAAGCCATTCCTTTGTTTTTCCTTTGATTGTGAGGCCTCCCCAGCCATGTGGAACTGTGAATCAATTAAACCTCTTTCCTTTATAGATTACCCAGTCTTGGATATCTATTTATTAGCAGCATGAATAGGGACTAATACATAAAGGATTCTCCATTGTTTCTGCAAACCTAGATGCCTGAAGTATCTTTGAGTCTTGTTCATCAACGTCCACTTTGTTCTATTTGCTCCCCAGCTGGCTTTTAATACATTCTCTGTTTCCATCAGTTAGCTGGAACTGAATTCTGTTTCTTGCAGACCTAGAACCTTAACAAATAAATTTGTGTTTTCCCAAAAGGTGATCTATGGACTACTTGCATCTGAACCATAGAGCTTGAAAATGTTGATCCACAGCCTCACTCTAGGCCTCTAAGTCAGATTTTCCAGCAGAATCTGCCTACTTGAAATGCTCTTTGAGAGATTCTTTTATTCACCTTGAGAACAACTGGATGAGAGGATTTTCAAGAATCCTTCCCACATTAAAATTCTGAAATCGTATGGGGAAAAAAAAGAATGGCTCCTTGCAAGCCTGCAAGTCTTGATGATCAACCCCTGCTCACCTCTTTGACCACATTTCCTATCCCTCTCCCCTCAGTGCACACCACACCCCAGCTTTACTGGCATTCTTTCTGTTTCCACCCCAGGACCTTCAGACTTGCTGTTCCCTCACCCTGGAATGCCCTCCAAGGTCTTCACAGGGCTGGTTTCTTCCTTTCCTTCAGGTCGGCTCCCCAGAGAGCAGGTTTCATATTTTCTGTACCACATTGCCCCACAGCACCCAGGCTGCCAATCTTAGCATCTTAGCAGTTCTCACTATCTGAGTCGATTATCATTCATTGTTTTGCTACTCCTTTCATCTCTCCCCCATGAGAACTTAGTAAGTTCCAGGACAGGAGGGATGGGCTTTATCTTGTCAGCATTCCATCCCCAATGCCTGGAACTTTACTTGTCACATAGCAGGTTCTTAGCAGATATTATTAAATAAATGAAATCTATGACTGTTAGATAATCTTTGAATGCTATCCTGCATATGATATTACTGTAAAAACAGTCTGAGATTAATAAAACCAAATGTCACATTTACCTTCAGGAATTTGTCATCTCAGATAACATTCCTCAGTGTTATCACCCACTACTCCCAAATTTGATCTCTATTGCCTGAAAAAGTAAAAAGAGCTGCTGTTTTAATTTCAGTTTCCTTGTCTAAGGAAAACCTGGCCTAAATTTTCTTAAAGCAACAAAGAACCAAGAATCTTTGCTTCTTGGAAACAGGGGAAGGCGAGCTGAAATGATTCCCTACTAGCGTGCACGCACGCTTGATTTGAAAAGCACATGTACCCTCTCCTGGAAGTATGCAGTATTGCAACTTGAACTCAAACACATTGGGCAGGGAATGTCAAGTGTCCTGTTACCCCTGAAACCAGATGAAGTAAGCAGATGAAAAAAGCAACAGCAACAACAAATAAATGAGCAGTACTCATGTTGCTTATCTGTTCTGAGGGTTAAATTGATCAAGATCAGTTGGAGGCAACACTCAGAATTCTGGCTTTTGAGATGTTCAGTGCATTTCCTCTTATAAAACCAACAAAGATCAGGGACAACTGTTCACTTTAGGACACTCTAATAAATAAATGGGACAAAGAAGGGAAAAAAATGCAAGAAGGAAACTCAGTGTCTGATAAGGGGCACACAATCAAGGGAGTGAGGATATGACCTAAATGGAACTCAACTGAGGGTCAAATTCCTTATTGGTAAAACAACCATAAAGGAGCTGCACCTGAACAGAAGTCAAGAAGTCACTAACTGATGGGCTCTGGGGCAGATTGAAGCTATAGACATGATTTGGCCCAACTATTGATTAGGAGGGACAAGGTTCTCCAGTTTGCTACAGTATGTTTGTCTGTCTCCCCCAGACATACATGTACATTTCTGATTGTGGTGTCAAGTGCAAGTGTCCATTCCATTTAGCACACTGGCGATTTTCTAATGGCCAGCCTGCTTTATGCACTCATTTCGTGTGCCTGGTCCCTGAAGGCATCTGACTTTATACTTTTGCCTAGTTCCTTTGGCTGTTTTGCATAATGGTTCAGTGTCACTTCTCTTCACTGCAAATTGCATGTGTCACATGCACACACACACACACAAACCACACAAACACACACACAGCTTTAGTAGTATGGCTTTTCTTTCTTCTTTTATCACAATATAGTCTGAAGTCCCATTTGCCAAAAAATATATGAAGAAGACAGGGCTCCCCATCACTTGATCTCAATCCCCAGCACAGGAATTGCAGCAGGGGCAATGAGATAAGATGCTGGGGTCTGGCAGCTGCCTGGGTCTCTGTGAGTCATCTTTTGTATAAAGGCTGTATACATAGGGAATAGTCTCCCCTATAGAGTTAGTAATTGTTGTGTGTGTGTGTCTGTGTATGTCTAACATTAACCTAATTATAAGTGTGAAAATGTGTTCCTATTACTAAGATTTCTTTCCTTAAATGACATAGATGAGACAATATAATGTAAGACCATGGTATGTTAGCTCCTCTTATCAGCTTTAGTATAAAAAGACTGCAAAAGACCTGCATTTTAGTAATATAATGTCAGGATATTAAGAACAGTTACATTTAAATTTTGATTACCTTAAATGTACTTGGACAATTCATTGGATTACCTTATCTTTGCATTTGCCTTTATGAAAAAGACAAAAAGAAAAGAAAGCAAATAAAACCAAAAGACAAGAATCAAAATTAAGTCAAAACGGCAGTCTGGCATTCAGATTAGGTATAGCTGAATCTTCTACGCTTTCGCCACCTACTGGGCAAAGGCAGTGGATGCTCAAAAGGAGCAGAAGGATTTTCGATTCTCCAAATAATAGAAAACCCTAAAGACTATTCCAAAACACAAATTTGATAAATTAAGTTATGCTTCAGGACAAAAAATCCACATACAAAAATCAATGGCATTTCAATGCACCTATAAAATAAAGCTGAGAACCAAATCAAGAAGGCAATCCCATTTACAATAGCTACAAAAACAATAAAATATCTATGAATATTTTTAACCAAGGACGTGAAAGATCCCTACAAGGAAAACTATAAAACACTGATGAAAGAAATTGTAGATGTCGCAAGCAAATGGAAAAACATCTCATAATCATGGACTGAAAGAATTAATGTTGTTAAAATTACCATACTGCCCAAAGCAATCTAGATTAAATGCAATCCTTATCAAACTACCCAATGTCATTTTTCACAGATTTATTTTTTAAAATTATAAAATTCATATGGAACTAAAAAGAGATCAAAAGTCAAAGCAATCCTAAGCAAAAATAACAAAGCTAGAGGCATCACGTTAGCTGACCTAAAATTATACTACAATGTTACGGCAACCAAAACAGCACGGCAGTAGTATAACAATAGACACATAGATCAACAGAACAGAATAGAGAACCCAGAAAAGAAACCACATATCAACAGTCACCTGATCTTTGACAAAGTCAACAAAAAGACCCACTGGAGAAAGGATCCCCCTTTCAATAAACAGTGCTGAGAAAAATTGGATTACCACATGCAGAAGAAAAAAACTAGATACCTATCTCTCACCCTATACAAAAACAAATTGAAGATGGATCAAATACTTAAATGTAAAATGTGAAACTATAAAAGTATGGGAAGAAAACCTAGGGGAAGCTCTTCTGGCCATTGGTCTAGGCAAAGAATGAACTAGGATGTCAAAAGCAAAAGCAACAAAAACGAAAAAGAAGTGGGACTTAATTAAACAAAAAAGCTGCTGCATAGCAAAATAAATAAGCAACAGAGTGAACAGATAACTTGAAAAATGGGAGAAAATATTTGCAAACTATGCAACCAGCAAGTAACTGATACCCAGAATTTACAAGGAACCCAAACAACTCAACAACAACAACAAATAACCCCATTAAAAAGGGGGCAACGGATATGACTAGACATTTTTCAATAGAAGACATATAAATGGTCAACAAGCCTATGAAAAAATGCTCAACATCCCTAATCATCAGAGAAATGCAAATTAAAACCACAGTGAGGTATCATCTTACACTAGTCAAAATGGCTATTAAAAAGTAAAAAAGACAACATATTGGTTAGGATGTGGAAAAAAGGGACCACATATGATGTTGGTGGGAATGTAAATTAGTACAACCTCATGGAAAACAGAATGGATATTTCTCAAAGAACTAAAAATAGAACGACTATTCAATCCAGCAATCAAAATTATTACATCAAAAAGATACCAGTACTCAGATACCTGTATCATATACCAGCACTATTCACAATAGCAAAGATATGGATTCAACTTAAGTGTCCAGCAACAGATGCTTGGATTAAGAAAATGTGATATACATATATACAATGGAATACTATTCAGCTACACACACACACACACACACACACACACACACACACACACACACACACGATATGGAATACTATTCAGCCATTAAAAAAATAAAATCTTGTCTTTTGCAGCAACATGGGTGGAACTGGAGGCCATTATGTTAAGTGAAACATCTCAGAAACAGAAAGTCAAATGCCACGTTTTCACATGTAAGTGGGAACTATATGATGTGTACACAGGGACATAGAATGTGGAATAACAGACTTTGGAGACTTCGAAGGCTGGTAGGGTGGAGGGTGAAGGATGAGAAATTGCTTAATAGGTACAATGTACAGTGTCCAAGTAATGGTTACCCTGAAAGCCCAGACTGCATCACTACCTAATATGTCCATGTAACTCAACTGCACTTGTACACCTTAAATTTACACAATTTTTTTAAAAAAGAAAAGATCAAAGATTGGAATATATTTAGCAATAGTATATGAAAAAGAAAAGGATGAAATTCCGACAAAGAATAAACAAGTGTTCATAAACCATCTCTAATGGTTCAGAACGTAGCCTGCCTCCTTCAAAAATCACATAGAAAAATGCTAGAATTTATCCATAGCAACCATATGAAAATGTTTTTCAAGCACATTCATTATTGCTAAATCACACCACTAATCTATTACCTACAAGCCTGAATAAGAAAACAGTAGTCATCAGTTAAGAAAACCGTTCTTTAAGAAAATGGATTGCTTATAGTCATTTGGAAATCTTTTAAATAACTAATATAAACTAGATGAAGTCAAGTACTTACTGTGTCCCAAATATTGCATTAGTTACATTATCTCAGTTAATTTTTCTCCATTTTGTGAGGTAAGCCCTAGTATTATTTTTATTTTGCAGATGAGGAAACTGAGGTCTCAACAGATTTAGCACGGTATATGGCTGCACAAAAGAATGTTTCTCTCCATAAAATTATTCCTTAAATAAAAGGAAATAGTCTTATATCACTAGAATGTCTGTCAAATTGTAGGTTACTCCCTCACGAAGTGCCATTTGGGGAAGACACAATATTTCTGAAATGACCTCAATTAATCCTACTTAAATGTTTATTAAGGTAAGCTGACAGAGTTGGTAAAAAGAGGCAAAGAAACTGAGTACGCATTTCATCATATTTTTCATTAGTAGAACCTCTCAATTGCAAGGAACAAATATAAATAATCTTTAAAGATTATTTTCAGAAAATAAAACTGCACATAAACACTGGCATATATAAATATAAATCTACAAAAAAATGAAAAAATATTGTCATAATAGTATATCAATGTTTATTTGTGACTTGAGCAAAAATTCCAGTAACAGGATCACAGGAAGATTTAAAAGTTCTACATTTAAAAAGTGAAGAGCTTTTATTTTATTTATTTATTTTTTTTTGAGACGGAGTTTCGCTCTTGTTGCCCAGGCTGGAGTGCAATGGCGCGATCTCGGCTCACCGCAACCTCCGCCTCCCGGGTTCAGGCAGTTCTCCTGCCTCAGCCTCCTGAGTAGCTGGGACTACAGACATGCGCCACCATGCCCAGCTAATTTTTTGTATTTTTAGTAGAGACGGGGTTTCACCATGTTGACCAGGATGGTCTCGATCTCTTGACCTTNTAGTAGAGACGGGGTTTCACCATGTTGACCAGGATGGTCTCGATCTCTTGACCTTGTGATCCACCCGCCTCGGCCTCCCAAAGTGCTGGGATTACAGGCTTGAGCCACCGCGCCCGGCAAAAGTGAAGAGCTTTTAAAACTGTGTTAGATGACTCTGAAATGGCTTTAATGATAAAAACAAAATTGATGTATGAAGAGTTTGAATAAAATCGTTTCACAGTTGGACACAGTGGCTCAGACCAGTAATCCCAGCACTATGGGAGGCCAAGATGAGAGGATCATTTGAGGTCAGGAGTTTGAGACCAGCCTGGCCAACATGGTGAAACCGCATCTCCACTAAAAGTACAAAAATTAGCCAGGCATGGCACATGCATATAATCCCAGCTACTTGAAAGGCTGAGGCACAAGAATCACTTGAACTCAAAAGATGGAGGTTGTAGTGAGCTGAGATCACACCACTGCACTCCAGCCTGGGCAACAGAACGAGAGTCTGTCTCAAAAAAAAAAAAAAGTTCCAGAAAATTCTATGTTAGACAAAAGCAACATTTCAAAATTATTATTTTAGGATATGCATCTTTAAACAGACAAATTTCTCCCTAAAGATCTACTTCTCACCTTTCTCTCCATTCCCCTGTCCTCAGGAAGCTGCCTGGCTTTGGCTTGGCTCTGGCTTGGGTTCAAGTCAGCCAATGCGAGTCCGGCAGGAGAAGAGAGGCTAGGGAAGAGGGAGAAAGTGAGGTCACAGCTTCTTTCCCTGAAGGTCACCTCAGCCAGGCTCTGTCCCTCACTGGAAATCACCCCTCTTGTCATGGCACTTTTCTTCCTTCCTTCCAGGTTCCTGTGAGAGCTTCTTCTCTTCCGTAGCCTGAAAGGCCCAGGGGTGGAAACAGTAGCCTGAAAGGCCCAGGGGTGGAAACAGTAGCCTGAAAGGCCCAGGGGTGGAAACAGCTCCGCTTACTGCTGCTAATGAAACTGACTTTGCAAAATAATGACAGTCAGAGAAATCTGACAGAGCTGACTCCATATTGCTTCTAATCTCACAAGCTTTCTTTGCCCATTCCTGCCCATAGGCCAAGCTAACTATGGAAGGAATGGTATTTATGATTTAATCTCAAAGCAAGGATGATACTAGCCCCTTCCCAAAACTACCCTCTCCTTGTTCTGGGACTAAAACCACCTTTGTAAAACTAATGAAAGGTCATGAGGTTAAAATTATAGGAGGAGCATGAATTCTGTTAAAACCTAGGCATAGTTAAATTATAACAAGTCATTGTTTACTGCTAAAGAGTCACATGGAGTGGTCACAAGATTTGTAAATTGCCTAATTGCCCCATTAGAGAATATCATTATTCTAAGACCTAACTACTGGTATCTGAGATACTTTTCAGACTTTTGCATTCTGGAAACCCAACTGACTCCACCCAGACCCATTATACAAATTGAGAAACTGGCTCATCTGGTCTGGTGGCCCCCACCCAGGCAGGGACTCAGCTCAAGAAGATAGCTTTGATCCCCTATAATTTCATGCCCAACCCAACCAATCAGCATTCCCCATTCACTAGCCCCTCCACCCTCCACCCGCCCACCAAACCATCCTTGAAAAGCCCTAGCCTAGGAGCTTGTAGGGAGGCTGATTTGGGCAATAAACGCTTTTCTTTCCACTTGGCTGGCTCTGCATTTATCAAACTCTCTTCACTGCAATACCGCTGTCAGTGAATCAACTCTATCTGTGCAGTGGGCAAAAACAACCCACCAGGCAATTACACGAACCTCAGGTTATTGCACTACCTCTTGTTGTCGGTTTTCTTACACCCAAACTACTCTTATAAATCTGACAAAAAAAAAAATCTTTTAAGTATGCATCTGTTTCTCATTGGGATCTTAGTATATTAAATAAGGAATTAAATATTATAAGTAGACATTTAACAATTCCCCCTATATTTCTAAAAGTTTATAAATAGAAAACCTCTTTGTTCCTGAACCTTTACATTAAGAAAAAAAGCAGCACTTCTGAAATTTGTATCCAGACCTTTCTGACTTGTGAGCTCAAGTGGTGCCTCCTTCCTAATCATAAGATAGGTAGGAGAGAAGTACAGCAGACAATTGGGTCAAATGGAAAACAGTGTATTCTGTTTCTAAAGGGCTATTGATACTTTGGGTCTTCTTTTTTTAATCCCAAGCTTATTATTATAAGCACATTCTGCTGAACACAGAGGTTTGATTGTTACCTTTTAACAAAATGTCAGGAGGGCAGATTTTAAACTGAGCTAGACAATATGAAAGAACGGTCTTCCCAACCACAGTCTTTGAAACTGATTGCAAATGAATCGCCTCTGAACAGCATATGAGTGAGGCTGAGAGCTCTCCTAATGATGTACATCTGTGAGGCTTCACTCGGGGGTTTGGCTGCATTTACATCACTATAAACTCTGCAATTACAGCTCAAGCCGTTTCCGGCATAGACACAGAGAATACGAATTGCAACAGCAGGTTTCCTGCCTTGGATTTCTGCCAGCAGCCTGAGTCACCATCCCAGACATCTGTAGCACATTAAACTGTACCCTTGTTATCTCTCAGCACTCTGAACAATGGCCCAAACCTCTGACAAAACAAATGGCCAAAGCCTTCTCAAGAAACCGTCTAAAGTTAGGCAGGGAATCATGAGCCTGCAGAAAACAACTTCTAGGGTAATTTATACTGTCGAAGAAAAGCCACAGTATAGCAGAGATGGTTTTTGATAATTGAATGTTGTTTAAACTTCACGGACTTAGATGTTCTGAAAAAGAAGTAGCTGTACTGGAAGCTCAACAACAAAAAAAGACGCTGTACTTAGTCCTTAACAGGAGCTCAATCCATCAGGGCAAACTGGGATACAGGCAGGACCTCCAAACCATGTCCTGACTCTGCCTTCTCTCAAACAGTGCCATGCCTCTGGGATGCATGCCAACATCCTCTTACAGGGAACACTGCAAAAACTTCATAACCTGTCTTCATAATGCTATCTTCCTAACATGACCCTCGGCTCTCCTAGATTCCATTGTCCACACGGCAGCCACAGTGATCTTTTATAAATATAAATCTGTGCATGACTTTTCCTGCTGAAAACCATGAAAGGCTGTCGCAACACACTTACAGTATCCAAGTGCCTTCCCATGGCCCAAACCTACTGCATCCTTTGGCTTCTGTCCTCCTCTGCAGATTCAACACCAGCCAGAGAGCCCTGTTGCTCTTTCCACTCTTGCTAGGTTTTCTTCATCCTCAAATATGCCAAATTTGTTCCCTTTTCTGGACCTTTGTAGTAACTTCTCCCTTTGATTGAAAAGCTCTTTATCTAATGTTTTCCATGACTGATCCCTTCAGTCCTTAGCTCACATACCACCTCCTCAGGCACGCCTCTTCTGATCATCCCCGTTTTTATCTTACCAATAGAATTTATCATTATTTAAAAGCACATACAAAATAATAAGGAAATACTAGAAATAACTTCCAACTCATAAATTCTACAACTTAGAAGTGGATCAATTCATTTAAAACAAAAACTACCCAAAATTAATCAACATGAAATAGACAATCTTGACAGCCTTATAACCATTAAAAAAATTGAATTTGTAATTAAAGAGCTCTTAATAATCTCCAATCCCAGATGGTTTCATCAGAAATTCTATGAAACATTTAAAAAATAATTAACATCAATTTTACATAATCTCCTCCAGAAAACAGAAGAGGAGGGAATATTTTCCAAGTCATTTTATGAGGCCAGCATTACCCTAATACAGAAACAGATAAATACATCACAAGAACAAAAATTAAAGACCAATCTCTCTCACAAACTGAGACATAAAATCATCAACAAAATATTAGCAAACTGAATCCAACAATGTAAGAAAAGAATTACACACCATGACCTAGTAGGATTTATTCTAGGTGTGCAAATGGGATTCAACATTCAAAATGCAATCAGTGTAACCCATCACATCAATAGACTACAGAAAGAAAATCATATGACATATCAACTGGTGCAGAAAAAATATTAAGACCAAATCCAATAACAATTATGATTTAAAACACGAGGCAAACAAAGATTAAAGAGAAACTTCTTTCACTTGACAAACAGTATCTACAGGAATCAAGACAGTATAGCATGGAGAAAGACTAGGCAAACAGATAAATGGAACAGAATATAGAGAGCCAAGAAATAATAGATTCACATCATGGCCTTGATTTTTAAAGAGGGAGCAAAGACAATTCAATGGATAAAAGATAGTGTTTTCAACAAATGGTGCTAGAGTAACTGATCATTTATATGCAATATTTTAAAAAAATGAATCTAGACACAAACTTTATAACTTCTGCAAAAATTAACTTAAAATGGATCCATAGACCTAAATGTAAAATGCAAAATTATAATGCATCTAGAAGATAATATAGGAGAAAATCTAAGGAACCTTGGATTGGGTGATGGCTTTTTAGATGCAACACCACAAACACAATCTATAACAAAACAAAATTTATAATTTGGACTTCATTAACATTAAAAAACATCTGCTTCATGAAAGATACTGTTAAGAGAATGAAAGATAAGCCATGAAGTGAGAGAAAATATTTGCAAAACACATACCTGATCAACGACCTATATCCAAGATACACAAAGAAGACTTAAAACTTCATAATAGAAGTCAGTAAAATTGGGCAAAAAATATGAACACTCATTTCACTAAAGAAATTATACAGATGGAAAATAAGCATATGAAAAGATGCTCAACATGAAATCTCATTAGAAAATTATAAACTAAAGGAGCAATGAGATACCAGCACATAGCTATTAGAAACACTGACAATATCAAATGCTGATAAGAATGTGGAGTGACAGGAATTCTCGTTCATTGATGGTGAGAACACAAAATGATACAGTTACTCTGAAACACAGTCTGGCAGTTTCTTACAAAGCCAAGCTTAGTCTACTATACGATTTAGCAATTGTGCCCCTATGTATTTACCTGAGTTGAAAACTATGTCCACACAGAAAATTGTCCACCAATGTTTATAGCAGCTTTATTCATAATTGTCGCAAAATGGAAGCAACCAAAATGTCCTTCAATAGTTGAGTGGATAAACAAACTGTGGTCCATCCATACAATGGAATATTTTATAGTGCTAAACAAAAATAAATGAGTTCTCAAGTCACAGAAGACATGGAGTAGCCTTAAGTGCATATTGCCAAATGAAAGAAGCCAGTCTGTAAAGGCTGCATATTGTATGATTTCAAATATATGACATTCTGGAAAAGGCAAAACAATAGAGACATAAAATGTCAATGGCTGCCAGGAATTAGTGAGGGAAGAAGAAAAGGAGGCATGACTAGATAGAGCATAGAGGATTTTTAGGGTGATTAAACTATTTTGTATGGCACTGTAAATGTGGATACATGACCTATGCATTTGACAACACCCATAGAACTGTACAACACAAAGAGTAAACCCTAATATAAACTGTGAACTATAGCCAATAATCATGTATTGATATTGCTTATCAATTATACTAAATGTGCCACACTAATGCAGGGTGTGAATAACAGGGAAATTGTGTATGGAAGGAAGGGGGCATATGAGAATTTACTGTACTGTTAACTTTTCTGTAAACCTAAAATTGCTTTAAAAAATAAAGTACACTAAGTTTTTTAAATTAATGGTAGAATCTAAATGGTGGATGTATGACTGTTCACTAAAAAATTTTGAACCTTGCTTTATGTTTAAAACATTTTACAGCAAAATGTTGAGAGAAAAACATATGGCCACATAAAACCTGTATATGTGCATTTATAGCAACTTCATTCATACTAGCCATAAAATGAAAACAACAGAGATATTCTTCAATGGGTGAATGGTTAACAAACTATACACCACTCATGCCATGCAATATTACTCAGCTATATTAAAAAAGCAACTTGGATGGATCTGAAGGAAGTTATGCTGAGTGAAAACCTCCAGTCCCCAAAGGTTACATTACACAAAGTTCTATTTATAGGATTCTTGCAATGGCAAAATTATAGAAAAGGAGTGATTACTGGTTTACAGGAGTTAAAGACAAGTTAGGGGAGGGAGATGGTAGGCCAGGCGCGGTGGCTCACTTCTGTAATCCCAGCACTTTGGGAGGCCAAGGCCAGCAGATCACCTGAGGTCAGGAGTTTGAGACCCGCCTGGCCAACATGGTGAAACCCTGTCTCTACTAAAAATACAAAAATTAGCTGGGTGTGCTTGCGTATGCCTGCAATTCCAGCTACTTGGAGGGCTGAGGCAGGAGAATCCTCTGAGCCCAGGAGGTGGAGGTTGCAGTGAGCAGAGATCTCACCACTGGACTCAATCCTGGGCGACACTGTACTCAATCCTGGGTGACAGAGCAAGACTCTGTCTCAAAAAAACAAAACACAACAAAAAGAAATACAAGGAATTTTTGTGGAACTGTTTTTTATGTTGATTATAGTGGCAAATACCTGAACCTACATATCCACTGGACTACAGAACTAAATACACACACACACACATGCACACAAATGAATACAAGCAAAATTGGAGAAATCTGAAAAAGATAGGTAGGTTGTGTCAAGGTCATTATGTTGGTTGTAATATTGTACTATAATTTCCCAAGACATTAACATCAGGAAAAACTGAGTAAAAGGCAGGCAGGATCTTAATGTGTTATTTCTTACAACTGCATATGAATCTATAATTATCTTAATAAAAATTCAATTAAAAATGAAAACACACTACAAAATTTGTTAATTTGCTCGTCTGTCTCTTCCTGGTAGAATGCAAGTACCGTGTGAGCAGAGACATTGTCTCTCTTTGTTTACTACTTCTATCCTCATCATAGTGCCTGAAACATAGTAGGTCTTCACTAAAAATGAGTTTAATAAATGACAACTATGACATGTCAACATGTCAAAATAACGGATATGATTAGAGATGTTATTTCATTCATTCATTCATTTATTAAACAGAGCGTTACCAAGCAATATTAGAGCACCAGTGTTATCAGGTAACAGAGATGAACCCAAGAAAAGTCATCATCTTCAAGGAATTCACAAGCAAAAGCAGCAGGCAAAGATTACTGAGGAGGAAATGTCTGCCTTACCTAAAAGCATCAGTAGTGTCTCTTTTAGGGAAGAGAAGAGCCCAATATTCACTTACATGGTCCTCTCACTTTGGCCTGTGAAGGAGCTACAACATTGAGTAAGAGTTGAAGGAGACAAGGTAAACCAGAAAATGAGTGGGCATGTGATGGGATTGCTGGATTCTGAACACGTCCCTCCTTCTGAAAAGCCTGTGAACAGAGTAGTGACAGTGCTCACTGGGGACAGTGGGGTATTAGTCTCTAGAGTGTGTGTTCAGATCCTGGGTTGATAGCTGTGTGCCCTTGGACATGCTTTCCATCTCTTGAGCTTCAGGTTCTCTTGGTTATAAAATGAAATTAATAACATGACCCAATATAATATAGTATGTAATCATTCTATTAGAATCTGGTCCACAGTTCTCTATTGGCTCCTATATTTCATGTGGTGACAAGCTTCTGAAAAATATTCAGAAGGGATTTGAATCTGAAGGCAGCTAGATTTCTTACTTGGAGACCTAACTCTATTGCTACCACGTTGATTATTTGAAGATGTCCAGATGGAAAGAGAAGATGATCAAGAAAGCTAGACACTCCTCCCCAGGACTTCCATTATGATTGTATGGAAACTAGACACCTAGACTTCCCACTACTTATAATTCATCTTCTCATGAACCTTCTCATGGGGCAGTGACTAGATGAGAAGCAGATCTACTTAGCCACTATGTTCAAAGGTCAGAAGAAATTCTGCAAATAATTTATTGGAAGGTAGATTTCTTTAAACAAATAAACTTTATCAGAGCAGTTTTAGATTTACAGAAAATTTCAACAGAAAGTACAGAAAATTTCCATATACTACCCCCTCCATCCCACACAGTTTCTCCTATTATTAATATCTTGCATTGGTTTGGTATATTTGCCACAAGTGAAAAACCAATATTGATAAATTATTATTAACTTAAGTCCTTGGTTTATATTAGAGTTTCCTGTTTGTGTTGCACAGTTCATTTGTCAAATGTATAATGTCATGCATCCACCATTAGAGTATCACACAGAATGGTTTAACCATCCTAAAACTCTCCTGTGCTCCACCTATTCATCCTTCCCTTCCTTTCCATTAACCTCTGGCAACCACTCATCTTTTTATGGTTTCTATAGTTTTGCCTTTTCCAGAATCTAGTTTATTTGGGATCATATAGAATGCAGAGTTTTCAGGGTTGTCTTCTTTCACTCAGTAACATGCATTTTAGATTACTCCAGGTGTTCTGTGGCTTAATAGGTCATTTATTTTTTATTGTGATAACATATGCCATTGTATGGATGTACCACAGTTTGTTTATCCACTCAACTACTGACGGACATCTTGGTGGCTTCCAGTTTTGGGAAAATTATGAAAAAAGCTGCTGTTAACACTGGTGGTCAGTTTCTTTGTGTGGACATAGTTTTCAACGCAGTCGGGTAAATATCTAGAAGTATGATTGCTCTATTATATGGTAGACAAGGTGGCCCTTAGTATAAAACTATCTTTTAGACTGACTGTACCATTTTGCATTCCTTTGATTCTCATTCACTAATGAGAGTCCCTGTGACTCCACATCCTTACCAGCATTTGGCATTGTCAGTGTTTTGCGTTTTAACCATTATAGTAGGTATGTAGTTCTTACTGTTGTTTTAATTTGCAATTCTTAATGACATTTTATGTTGAGCATCTTTTTTTTTTTTTTTTTTTGAGACAGAGTCTTGCTGTGTCACCCAGGCTGAAGTGGTACAGTGGCATGATCTTAACTCACTGCAACCTCCGCCTCCTGGGTTCAAGCTATTCTCCTGTATCAGTCTCCTGAGTAGCTGGAATTACAAGCATATGCCACCATGCCCAGTTAATTTTTATTTTTAGTAGACATAGGGTTTTACCATGTTTGCCAGGCTGGTCTCGAATTCCTAACCTCAAGTGATCTGCCCACCTGGGGCTCCCAAAGTGCTGGGATTCCAGGTGTGAGCCACCATGTCTGGCCTTGAGCATCTTTTAATATGCTCATGTTTCATGAAGATATCTTCTTTGGCTCTTGGTATTTATACAGTTTTTAACTGTTGAGTTTTAATCACTTTTTCTATTTCCTGGATACAAGTGCTTTATCACATATATATTTTACAAATACCTTCTCCCAGTCTGTGGCTTATTTTTCATTCCTTTAACAGTGTCTTTCAGAGAGCAAGTTTTTAATTTTAGTGAAGTCTAATGCAACTTTTTTTTTCTTTCATAGATTGTGCTTTTAGTGATGTATTTAATAATCATTACCAAATCCAAGATCACTTAGATTTTTTTCTATGTTGTCTTTGTTTTATAATTTTGCATTTTACTTTCAGGTCTCCATCTGCTTTGAGTTAAATTTTGTGAAAAAGGTAAGCAAATGTGTAGACTTATTTTGGCATGGGAATATCCAGTTGTTCTAGTACTATTTATTCAGAAGATTAACTTTTCTCTATTGGATTGCACTGAGGCTAAATTTTAAACATAAAGTTTTTAGATTATAAAATAATGCATGTTTGTAGCTACAAAGTTCATCATTGTTAACATTCTGATGAATATTTTATTAGCCTTTTATTCATGTGTGTGTGTGTGTGTGTGTTGTGTATTTGAGATCCTTTTATGCATTGCATAATCTGCCCTCCTCCCTGTACTATCCAGATACAGTTTCTAGTTTCATCCTCAAACAGAAATTCATAGTTGTGTTCTCTAGAAAATATTATACATACTTTTATAATTATTTTACCTAATTAAATAATGTAAATATTTTCCAAGTAACTTTTATGTAAATATTTTTTGTCAGTGCTTATTATTCCATGATATATTTAATCACATTTGAATGGTCAGACATTTAGGTTGTTTTCTTTTTTCTTTTTTTTGAGACGGAGGTTTGCTTTTGTTGTTCAGGCTGAAGTGTAATGGCATGATCTCAGCTCACTGCAACCTCCATCTCCTAGGTTCAAGTGAGTCTCCTGCCTCATTCTCCCAAGTAGCTGGGGAGAATGCCACCATGCCCAGCTAATTTTGTATTTTTAATAAAGATGGTGTTTCTCCATGTTGATCAGGCTGGTCTTGAACTCCCAACCTCAGGTGATCCGCCCACCTCAGCCTCCCAAAGTGCTGGGATTACAGGCGTGAGCCACCGCGCCTGGCCCAGGTTGTTTTCAATAAGTCTATTTTCTGCTAAATGAGACATAAAAAAGGAAGCGAATGTGGACTTGAGTAGGTTAGAAACGTAGCCTTTAAAGACTAGGAGACAGGCAAGCAAAAGGCAGAGTGTGTAGAGGACAGTTGCCAGACAGAGGTACAAGGTCAAGAGGAGCAAGGGAATATTGTATGCCAAGAGAATGCCTTGTTTAAGGCTACCAAGATCAGAGGAGGCTCTCAGGTTAACAGTTTCTCAAAGGCATGACTATTCATTACCCCCCCCCCTTTTTTTTTTTTTTTTTGAGACAGAGTCTTTTTCTGTCACCAGGCTGGAGTACAGTGGCGCAATCTTGGTTCACTGCAACCTCCGCCTCCCAGGTTCAAGCAATGCTCCTGCCTCAGTCTCCCAAGTAGCTGGAACTTCGGGCGTGAGCCACCATACCCAGCTAATTTTTGTATTTTTTAGTAGAGAAGAGGTTTCGCCATGTTGGCCAGAATGGTCTCTATCTCTTGACCTCGTGATCTGCCTGTCTCGGCCTCCCAAAGTGCTGGGATTACAGGCGTTGAGCCACCGCTGTCAGCCAACTATTCATTCTTAAATCATGGCTTTAATGTGCATTAATTTGATTGAACCATATTCAAGGAAAATGGAAAACTCCTGGACTTTCAGGTACAGTGGCTTCAACTGGCCCCGACTTTCTTCGTGTTCCAGTGCACCAAAACCAACACTTATATTATGGCCCCAAAAGTAGTTGCAGTTTTTGCCATTTCTTTTAATGGCATCAACCTAATATAACAATTGTCTCTCCCTGGACTCTGTACCCAAGAGTACAGGGCTGTAGCCCAGAGACCACACAGTGCAGGGTGCATGTGAGAGGCTCATTCTTATTCTGCAATTAAGCCTTCTTTCAGTAGCAGGTTTTAAAAGTACCTACTAGTGGAACTACTAGATGGGTGCAAAGGTAATTGTGGTTTTTGCTACTGAAAGTGATGGCAAAAACCACAATTACCTTTGCACCACCCTAATAATTTCGGTAACTACAAAAAATTCAAAGAAAATGCTCATCAGCAGTAGGTTGGGTCAGGAGAGGCTACAGGGAAGTATCAATCGCCAACGTACCCAAGATTCAAAAGATACCAAGTAAGTTTCTAGATGTAAGAGAAGCATTTCCCTCTGAGGCAGCCAACTTGCATTCCCAGTGCTTGTGACTAGTGAAGTGGTCTCTAGCCACCATCATCTGCCTGTCCATGTGTGCACACACACATGCTTCATTGAGACAACTGCCTGGAAATTTTAGGCTGAACTTCAGCAGAAAGGCTGATAAAAGACAATGATGACAATGGCTATTATTAGGCGTACCTGATCTCTCCTGACTAAATCCCAAGGTAAGAAGCATTCACCTCTTGTCTCACAGGACTCTCCTTTGTAGCAACCACACCCAAGTCATACCCTCTCCAGGTGGGCCTATTCACTTGTCAAAGCCAATGAGGTTGACTTTCTGATTTTAAGTCTTGAGCCAAAGACAATTTTTGAGAGGTCTTATAAGCATATGGGTTTTCCTCTGCTCCCGAGTTCCTGCCTGCACTAAGCTTTTACATGCTGGGTGGGGGGGGGGGGGGGCGGGAAACACAGCTATTCTGAATTCTACAGCTAAACCATTTGCAATTATATAGTCCTACCCTGCTCATTAAAACAGCTGTGAGCCAAAAATACTTTATGGTACTTGACTGAAATAGCACAGATTCTTCTAAAAAATATTAATAACCTTGTTTTAACTCTAAGAAGTATTACATGGTCCACCACCAGGTGTCACCAATTTCTCTATTACTACAGACCATCTTTTCATTCTTAATATAGTTTGTTAAGAAACTCTCTTAGTAAAACATTTCAGTCTTTAATATATTTTCTACATTTTCCTTTGCACTGAATGAGAATAGACACAGAAACTGCTTCCTATTTTAATACAAATGCATAAAAAACAAATTAGATGGAACGGAAAAAATTTAGTTGTAGGTTTATTTAATATTAAAACTATCTTTGGAGTGGTGAGTGCTATGAATAAAAAAAGGAGCACATGGTAGCAAATAAGAAATTCCTGGGCCAGGAATGGTGGCTCATGCCTGTAATTCAAGCATGCTGGGAAGCCAAGGTGGGAGAACAGCTTGAAGCCAGGAGTTTGAGACCAGCCTTGGCAACATAGTGAAACACTCCCATCTCTACAAAAAAATTAAAAATAAGCTGAGTGTGGTGGTGTGTGCCTATAGTCCCAGCTACTTGAGCAGCTGAGATAGGAGGATCACTTGAGCTCAGAAGGTTGAGGCTGCAGTGAGCTGTGATCACTTCACTGTACTCTAGCCTAGGTTATAGAACAAGTGTTTCTTTAAAAAAAAAATAAAGAAATCCAACCCCCCACCCCTTTCAACTCTGAGACATCACTTTTATGCTTTCTTTCCCTTGAAATTGGGGCTCTTATCTTTGCTTTTTTTTTTAAGATTCAAAGTTATAGTGAAGGATCATCGGGAGATGACTCCAGGGAGGGAGCAGGAGGGGGCGTGGGAGGGGGGTCAGCAGTAGGAACTCACTATTGATTAATGTTCTGAAAAAGTCTAACTAGGGAAACCAATGAAGAGTTCACCAGATTCGAAAGTTTTCTTAATTTGAATTCAGAAAAGCAAAGCTAAGAGAAAAAAACCTGTTTTTGAGAAAGTATATATTTTAATATGCTGTTTTTAGGATATGGCTTATTATTCTAAGTCAGTGGTTCTTAGCAAGTGATGATTTTTGTCTCCTAGGAGACAATATCTGGAGACATTTTTGGTTGTCCAGCTGGTGGTGGAGGTGGGGCAGGGGGAGTATTATTGACATCTATGAGCAGAGGCCTAGGATTCCGCTGCCATCCCACAAATTCAGGGCAGCCTCCAAACCAAGGGATCAGGCAGCCCAAAATGTCAACTGTGCCAACACTGATTAACCATGCTTTGTGCTCATATCGATTAGAAAGAACCTTGCAGTTACACAGTGTGAGTTCAGGACCTTGATGCATCACCTAATAGCTGGGTGACTGTGGGCAAGTCACTAAACCTCTCTGGTCTTCAATTCATCATTTATAAAATCAAGATGATGGCACCTGTATACCAGAGTTGTGGTTAAGACCAAATGAGAGAAGAAGACTGAGACATCAAAAGGATTCAATAAATGTTTCATTATGATTAAGGTTAAAACCCGCCCACCCATACCGTCCCTCTTCTCTACCTCTCTTCCCTCCGTCCTCTCTTCCCTCCGTCCTCTCTTCCATAAATATATTGAATAAGTAGTCCGTGCAAAGCACTGACCTAAATCCTAAGGATGCCAAAAGGCAGAGAAGACAGACATATTTTGGACCTCATGGAACTTACATTCTGATGTGAGAGGCAGTCATTAATTGATCACTTACTTTATGAAAATAAACAAGTGAGCTGTACAAAGCCATGCAAGGGTAAAGGGACCAAACCTGAGGATGGAGTGTGGCAAAGTGCAGTCAGCGAACACTTTCCTGTGCAAGGGAGGTTGGATCTGAACACACAGGGTAAGTCAGGGTAGGGAGTAAAGAGGGGTGAGGAAGAAAAAGCCAAGCCCAGGAAACTACAGCCTGAAGTTTCTGAGGCAGAAAGGAGCATGAGACTTCATAAAGTCCAGTTAGAAAACTCATGCTTCCTCCATGCTACAGGTCTTGTTTTGAAATCTTTGTTACAGATCCATATGCGCAGGATATTTCAAAGCAACATGCCTCAGAAAAGATGGAAGCGTGCCCCTCAAGAACTGCCTGCCAGTTGAAGACAACTCTAGGATTCACAGAGCAACTGTTTTTAATTCCATCATTTTTAACTTTTCCCATCTAGCCCACTAGAAAGTAAATACTAGAATAGACATATATCAGCTTATGCCTCTTCCAAACCCCAGCTCCTGGCATACAGCCTGGCACATTAAAACTCAGTAGATATTTGTTGATTGTTGTGAGAAGTCTGAGGTCCAGGGTCCGATTCTGTGTGACCTTAGAAAAGTTTCTGAATCTCTCTCAGTTTCCATTTCCTCATAAAGAAAGTGGGAGAGTGTACTAAAAGCAGGTTCTTACTACTGGGCTGCTAAGAGCAGGTTCACATCTTGTAAATAATTTTTTTTTAAGCTCCTCAAGTAAAAATGTTAACACGGGTTTATATTTAGGCCCAAGCCCATTCTAGACTACTGGCCTTTCAGAGTGGTCCTGGTGGAATGTGCTTCAAAGAGTTAGTATAAAGCATTTCAGAAGAGAGGCTTATGGTATATTACCACCCTTCCTTTTGTTATTAGAGGAAAAGGAACAGAACAAATAGTTCAGCAGGACGAACTGGGGCATAGACAAGAGGATTCTTGAAGATTTCTAAAGACGGCACTTGCTCATCAGCATCTAATAAACTCCTGTGGTTATGCTTCATTATCTGAATGTCATTTATTTGTGGCTGCCTTAGAAGAATACTGAAATGATAGTCCCAGAAGTATGTTGAGAGCTTTTAATCCTAGAATGGCAGAAGGTTTCATGTTTACCTATAAATTCCATTCAGTTTTAAGGTCGCCTGGATCCGTGTGTTGAGACGAATCCTGAGGCTTCATCTAGATTTAAAGGACACATAACGCAATGATCAATTAGTAATATCTGCCCCAGGCACAGTATGAGCATAGTGGTGGTAATGGCATGTGTGCTGTGTATTTGCTGACCCTCTTTTAGGCCAATACCTTCTTTACAATGATGATAAAGAATCAGAGTTCAGTTACCTGTACAAGTATGAACTAGGTCTAGATGATAAGATTAGTAGATATATATTACTGTTAATTTTTTGTCTGAACAGACAGTTCCATTATAGAAAATTTTCTTCCTTATCTAATGGGGCTATTCATTACATGATTCTATGGTGGGGTGGAGCATCAAGAGCATCTCTTCCATTGCTAGACTCCCATAGTTAGCTCTTCAATTGCAAGCTATACAATCTTGGACAAGTTACCTAATCTCTCTGGACCTCAATTTTCTTATCTGTAAAATAGAAATAATAACAAAAATAACTCCTCTTTCATAAGACTTATAATAAATTAAAGAAATTAAAACATGTAAAGTATTAAATTGTGACCAGCAAGAACATTTTAAAAGTGTTTGTCATTTCCCTTTTTTATCACTACTTTGGTTAGAGCTTTAATTTAAGGACTGAGATGCGCACTGAGAAAGAAATAGTCTCTTTCTTTCTGAGGTCTCAAGCATGAAGAATCACTTAACCTTGAACCCATGGCTGCATGAGGTGAAATTCTTTCTATAAATACAGAGAAAAAGAGCCAAAAGAGGGAGACATAAAAATGGATCTCCAATTACATAATTTAAAATACTTGATGCAGCCACAGATAGAATAGAAATTTGAAAATAGATTTGAAACTTCTCTTGGTGGGAGTGTTATCTTCCCTAAGCCAGTTTGAGTAAAGCTTTTGACACTCACAATTAGAAAACTCACATGTCTAGGTCTGTCCTTGAAATCATGTGTTACAGAAGAATACACCCATAGAACCTAGAGGAACTGACCAGTCCATTCAGCGAAGAACTGATTGGACCAAAGTACCACTTTTCCATAGGGTACATTTGCTGGAGAAAAGGCTCCTGAGGTCTAAGAAGTACTTCTGAGCCAGGGAAGGGTCACTGAGCTTCTTGACACCAGGCACAGCTGAGCGTACATAAGTCAGAAAACAGGCTGCTCTCAGCCCAGCCAGCTCCAGTTGATGCTTAAAATATCTGCAGGGATGTCCAGACCCTGGGAACAAGGGGTTACATGTTCTCCTGTATACACATGACTTCAGAACATTGGGTTCTGACATTTACTTCCCTGCGTTAATAAGGGGCAGATAAGAGACGCAGTTGCTAGGCCAAGCAAAGGACCTCTTTGTGGGTAAAACCCACAGGTGCCTGGACAGCTAATTTCTAGACAAGAAGCAGCCTGGTCTTGAGTCCTGGGTTAGATGAAGAAATTGATATAATTTTTGAATTAGCCTCTATTCTAGCTTTACTTGAGAAAGTATGGATATTTCTGGAAAAAGGCAAATGTGTTCATAGGGTAGCCATATGATTTATTATCCAGAGACACATTTGTGAGTTGAAGGGGACTCTGTCAATTGCCCCAGGAAGCAGGCATAAACCAGAATAGTCTTAAGATGTTTGGCGAACATTACTAGTTATCAGAGAGCATAGCCCTCTCCTCAAGAAATGTATTCCATTACATTTTGAGATTTTCTCTAATTCAAGGCCATTAATCAAATTAGGAACTAACTCATTCCATCTTCTCCAATTTTAATTGCTGTATTGTGATGCCTCTTGGTTAAGGGTTTGCACTGCAGTTTGGTTAAAGGACTAGCTTTAGATTTTGGGTTCAAATCCTGGCTCAACTACTAAACAGCTGTGCCACCTGGGTAGCTACCTCTCTGTGTCTCAGTTTTCCCACCTGTAAAATAGGCTAAGAAGAATAGCTACCTCATTAAATTGCTGTGATAATTAAACTATAATGTAGGTTAAGTGGCCAGCTGTGTGGCTGATAATAAACTCTCATAATAATTTATTAAAAATAAATATTATTTTAAATATTTAAATAATGCCATATTATCAATTGAGAGTCAGTTTGCCGAACAGTCAAATTCTTTCATTTGTTTATGTGAAGAGGAAGTGTTTTTTCTAGGCTTGTTGATAATAGTTATTACTTTTACACTATCGAAGGACTGGGGGACTGCTCCTATTTTTAGAACTGTGATAGCTAACTCTCAGGCTGCATTTGATTTATAGATTATGTTCAAATAATTCAAATAAATATATCGTGCAGTTACTATTGTACAGCTTTTTCAATAACTGCTGGAGATGTGGCCGTAAATTTGAGAAAACAGGTCCTGGCCTCTCATAGACATTATAATCAATAAAAGGTAGAAGAAAATAAAGCCATCACTGTAATACTCATGTTTAAACAGAAGCCACAAATAAATGTGCCAAGTTTATTTAACCATAGTTGATTCAAGTACCAGCTCTGGGTAATTCAGAGCTGTGGCCCCCAGGTTCCTCTGAGGTCACAACAACTCTCCAACTGGATGCTTATTTTACATGTCCACAGTGTCCAGGCATCCGCAGCTCTCCTGCTAAGCCCCAGAGCACTGCATTCTTCCCAGGGCTGCTGGCTACTATTCTTAGTTACCAGCAATTTTGCTTTTATGTTCATTCCCTTGTGCATTTACAAAACACATGATTGTGAGTCAAAGCCAGGGAGACAGGCATGGTAGGGGAACTGGGGCCTGGAGCACTCAACCCAGTGATTAAACTCCTAGATCACACTGGTACATTATGAATTCCTTCTTTTAAATATAGACCAGTCTCATTTGATATGAAATGGGCTGACTCAAGCTAGCAATGCTAAACAGGTCACCTAATTGTGGAGAAACATGCAGCCTGAATACAAGATTCTGGACAGTCCCAGAAAGGGAGATGAGGCTCTGAGCTTTTAGAACCTGAGGATAAAGGGAAACCTGAGAAGGCACTCTCATTTTGTGAATATCACAGTTTTTCTGAGGGTGTGCTGTATTTTTTTTAATGGCTTAGTATTGAGCATCTTGAATGATGTAACTGGCCTTGTGGCAGATATGAGATTTGTAGAATTTCTTAAAAGTCATGTTAAAACCTAATCATGGGGACACTAAAATCTATTTTAAATTTAGCATATGTGGCATTCTTCATTTGAATAACATTTTGCAGTTTATGCCCAATTAATTTTCTAACAATATTTACTTTGTCCTACCTTTTCCATCTGTGCCTTGCCTGGTCCTTTTCACACATTGCCTTTTTCAAGGTGAATTTCTTGATATATTACATACATGCAGAAAAGTGTAAAATGGCTCAATGAATTTTGAGAGGGTGAACACACCTAATACTCAGTCCCTAGATCAAGAAATAGTATATTATTGGAACCCCAGAAGCCCCTTCCTTAACCTCTAACCACAAAAATTTAGCTACTGTCCTGACTTCTAGTACCACAAAGTATTTTTAAAAAATATTTTGGTAAATAAATTGAATTATATATTGTAATCTCTTTTGTATCTAGTTTCTTTTGCTCAATTTTTTTGGGTGAAATTCATTCATGTTGTGTAAACTCATAGCTTGTCCATTCTCATTGCTCTAAGTCAATTGCATAAATACAGTACAATGTATTTGTTCATTATACTACTGATAGGCATTTGTGGCTCTATAAATGCTGCCATGAAGACACTTATTTGTGTCTTTTAGGAAACATATCTAAGAATGAAATTGCTTGGACATAATACATTTATAATACATATAGCTAGATATAAGTACACATACACGATACATACATGTGTTACATGCACCACATATATATTAAAACAAATATGTACATTTCATTTCAACATATACATGTATTCACTTTAGTAGGTACTACAGAAGTTATCCAAAGTTATATCAGTTTACACTCCCACCAACACTGTATAAAAGTTCTAGGTGTTCTGTATCCTTGCTGTCACTTGGTATTGTCCTTTTCATTTTGGTTATTTTGGTGGGATCACATTTTCTTTTATAGTGTGTATATTTATCTCCATTCTACATTATACTTCCTTCATAGCCAATGACTAACTTCCCCTCCCAATTTGCATTAATGATTGCAACTTTAACATAGATAGTAATTAATATATATCTAGTCACTGACAAAATAAAAATCTAAAAGTAAAGTGTCCATGGTTCATTTTTCTTTTTAAGAGGAAAGTAGTCTTCTAATGGATTGAGAAAATATTATTATTGGCTTTGATAAAATTTAGGAACATGGAAATGAATCTGATGGCCATTGAAATTAAAGATATTTCCAAATTATACATCTTAAAATTAGCCCAATGTAAACTTAATTAGAAAGAGTACAAGCATAACCCTTCAATTACTTCCATGGGTTACTAAGTCAGATTCTTACCAGGAACTTGGCTTTCTTTTGAAGATTTCAAAGTTAATAGCAACCACAACTCTTTTTCTTAGTGCTGTTATTTAACACAGAGAGAAACTGACAAATAATGGAGAAGATACTGATTTCAGGCCATCACTATGAGAAGATAGACGACAAAGGACCAGCATCTAGGCTTCTGGGCTTCTAGATAAGACTGGCCACCCAGTGATCTGGAATGAACAAAGTAGGATTCCAGCCAGTGGCCCTCTGGAATTCCTTTTCATCCATAAGGAATGGTGATTCCCATCACAATCTCAGTATAATCCTATTTGTTACGAAGGAGACCTTCCCAATGCAGACATGGCTTCATTATTGTCTCTAACAGCTGGTGATGGAACAATAAAGTAGACCCATCGTAATGTATTTTGATTCACACACAGTCCTTCATATGTACCCTGAGAACTGAATACTAAGTGAGGTCCTGTAAGCTAGCTTCAGCCACTGCTGTCTGTTTGGTGATACATAAGAGCTCAACCTCCACAGTCAGGCAGATATGTTCACACTCCTGCACTGCTGTAGACTTCAATGGAACCTTTAACATGCACCTTAACTTTTCTAAGCCTCATTTTTGTCATCAATAAAGTCATCATTCCTGCTACCAAGAGGTGCTGTGAAGATCAAATAAGATCATGTGTAGTGGGTATGGCAAAACTTGAATTGTTAACCAATTCCTACTTTTTTTTCCCCCACCTCATCCTCATTCAAGTAGAAAGACATAGGGTCACTATTTGTCCTGGGGCTGGGGCTGGCATTGTTGGGAAATGGACCAATGAATAAAAATGACAATTTCTTAGCTTCTGGTTCTATCTTGGACATACAGGGATGTGAAGACAGAATGAATCCCCTTTTTAGCCCAAGTCTCCTAGAGGCCCAGAATGTTGTGAAGACAAGGGACCCAAAGCTTCCCTATCTTCAACAGGAAGTGAAAGCTGGTTGAGAAGAGAAGATGCATAGGCTTGCACAGCATCCAATTGTGGGGACAAGGTGCTCTGTGTCAGATGTCAGCTGTGTCGATGGACAGTTTTCACTGGGAATGATGGGAGGACAGACATCACCTTCTAAGGTTACCTGAGCCAAGAGTCAAATGGGGACAAATCCAAACTAGGAATTTGCCCAGTCTCTATTTGGAATGTGTTGAAATCTGACTAAATGAATTTACACTGAGTATAGAAAGCTAGCAGGGGGCCTGCCAGGTCCAGATGGAGAACTAGCTAGCCACTCCCTAGTGTCACCAGGTTGGCACCTCAGTAAGATTCTGGGCTTAGGCTCTTTCCTGGGTAGAAAGGGAATAAACTGGAGAAGGTGAATATGATTACCTTTTGTACCTGTGTGACTAACACATGCTGCATTGGACCTTTCCTGAGAGTGTGTAGATGATGTTCTGATGACTAGGTAAGTTGTAGCTTCAAATTATTTTATTAAAGAAACTAATTAAAATTATGTTTCTTGTACACCCCATGTGAGTGATGCTAAGAATTCATACCTACCACATGTGGGCAAATGCTTGGTACATGTGAATGGTCATTATCTGCAAGATCTAATTAACATTCTGTATCTTGTCACCAAGAATTAAGTTTTAATTACAGTGGCTGTCCTGCCATGCTATAAATAATTTCTACTAAAACTATACGGGCAGAGAATTTTTCAGCTTCTAACCTGTTGGGAGAAGAGGATATAAATGCAGAAGGCTCACCAGATGGCCTCATCAAAAAACAAATCTGATTTTTAAAAAGCATTCTTCACCATTATCAACCTGAGTTAATGTAACTGAGCACTGTGAGAGAAAACTGCCTTGAGAGAATCATAAACTCACTGAACAGATTTTCTGATATGTTCATAGGAAACCATGTGCCTCTCACTTGTGGTATTTGTTGTGCTCTCTCCTGAGGTCCTTGGAGAACAGTCAGTTACCCATCACCATCTGGCCAGGCTAATTCTGGGTGGCTGCAGCTGCAGCCCAGTGTCTGGTAATCACAGCTTCAGGTCCTCTCCATACTAAATAGCTAGCTCAACTTGCTGCCTGGCGAGCAGATTCCACTACAGGCAGCTTCCCTTTCTAGTAGGAGATCCAGATTTCAAAGCACCAAAAAGCACTCTTGTAATTTGTAAACGTAATATCATATATTTCCTTTCTCTCCTCTCATTGGTCTATAGTGGGCTTTCAAGACCACTTGCCTGGACCACAAATCTCAGTGGATAAGTCTTCTTACATGGACTGGTGCAGTAGTCTCATAATTGGTCCCTCTGTTCTTATTTTCCATTCTATAATCTATCTAATGCTAATTCCATCTTAATCATCCAAAAGCCCAAATCAAGGCATGCCTCCCCCAGCTCACAAACTTTTAATGTTTCCCTGTTGAGTATAGGATAAATGCAGATTTCCTGGCCTAGCCTTCAAGGTTCTTTATTATCTAATCCCAGTCTTGAGAAACCATACAATGTAAGGGTTAAGAGTTCAGGTTAAGTCACAGATACTAGTTCAAAGCTTAGGTTTACTGCTTTCTTAATATCTTTTTATCAAGGTGGCCACTCTTTCAGTTCATTCGCCTTAAAATGCAAATAATAATACTTACACAACTGTTGTAGGGATTGAGTTAAATAAAAATAATTTGCCTAGTACCTCTGCACTGAAAATATCCATTAGTGACAGTTACAGTAATCACAATTAACTTTTCAGCATTATTTTCCATTATTGGCCAGTATTCCAGCTACAATATTTATTGAAGCAGTATACTGTAGGTGGCTAAACATTAGGACTTTGTAATGAGACTGGGCTTAAATGCTGACTCTGCTACTTACTGTGCATCTTAAGCAAGTTATTTATCATTCTGGGCCTCACTGTCCTTCTCAGTAAAATGGAGATAATAATAACTTCCTCACAGGAACGTTGTGAGTATTAAATGAGAGAATGCATGTGAAAAACTTTACAATTCTTGGAACAAAGTGCTAAGGAAAAGTAAATATAATTTCTTGTCCTATTTTCACCTTATTTTAATATACTCTCTTTGAATGTACATTTTTATTTTTGCTTTTTTTCTTTCTATTCTAGAACCACCCTATAAACCTTATTCTTTTTTTTTTTTTTTTGAGACAGAGTCTCACTCCCTTACCAGGCACCAGGCTGGAGTGCAGTGGCGCGACCTCGGCTCACTGCAACCTCCGCCTCCCGGGTTCAAGCAACTCTCCTGCCTCAGCCTCCCAACTAGCTGGGACTACAGGTGCCCGCCACCATGCCCAGCTAATTTTTTCGTATTTTTAGTAGAGACGGGGGTTTCACCATGTTGGCCAGGATGGTCTCCATCTCTTGACCTCGTGATCCACCCGCCTCGGCCTCCCAAAGTGCTGGGATTACAGGCTTGAGCCACCGCGCCCGGCCACCTTATTCTTTTACTTTTAATTTTCCAGGTCCTACAGTCTTTGAATTCAGATTAAAAACTCAAATGTTTCCTCCTCCAAAAGTCTTTCATCATGTCTCTGGGAAAAAAAAAACAACACAAAAATAAATTATTTTGGGAGTATAAAGAAGTACCTTTCCAACACACCTGAGATTTTCTGGCCTGTGCATGCTCTATCTCATTAACTAAGTAATGAAGTTCAAGGATTTAATCTTCATATTACCTCCATAGTAGAAGCTTAATAAATGCCTATAGAACTGATTACATTTCATCCAGTTTTTCCCCTCCCTTTTTGCCATAAGGCCCAGAAACTTAGGAATTAAAGCTGTGAGGTGGAAAGAAAGAAGGTTGGCTTTACATTGGAAAGTGGATCAGTCCATAGCTTTACCTTTAGCCTTTTCTTATTTCCTCTGGGGTCAGTTTTGAATATTATGCCCTTATGAGTAAGGATTGTTGACTCAAAAGTCCTCAGCTGGGCAAGAAACAAACATCAGAAGCTTTTCCTCGGCAAATGGCATAGTCACTCTGGAGCTTGAGCCCTGCTACTTTCAATTCTACTGATGTGCTTGAACTAGTCCTGCTCTGTGCCTATTTCTGAATCTTGAAAGAGGCCTTTTGGGAGCTTAAAGTCTTATCTTCTACTCTTGTCACTGCTGTACCTACTGAAAGAAGCTCTCACTAGGCAATCCTCAATAAAAAGCCTCTCCCTGTCCCTTAAGAAAATGTCTAAGCAGGAGAAATGCCCTATAGCATAGAGAGCCCTTATAGGCTGCTAGATCCCTGATTTTGTAGTCTCTTCCATAAAATTTTACTCTCAATGAGTGAGTAGGTCTTACATGAGGACTTACAAATACCTTTGTATCTGTTCACATTCCCCTCAATGATGAGGTTCTCAAAGGCAGGGGATTGAGTGCCTTTGGCCTCACATAGACCTAAGCTCCAAAATTGGAAGGTCAAGTGATCATGAACAACTTACTTTGTTTCTTTGTGCTTTAGTTTTTTGTTTGTAGAATGGGGATAGGACTACCTAACTCACAGAATCATTGTGAGCATTAAAGACCTGAGACCTCTACATAAAAGCCTCCATATAATCAGAAATACTTTAAATTAATTTACATTTGTGAAGGCAGTATACACTAGAGGTCAAGCATATACCTTTTTGGTAGCAGGTAGATCTGGATTTAAGCCCTGACTTATTCTCATTAAGCAGTGTGACTTCAGGAGAGGAATTCACCTTTGCGCCTTTGTTTTCTGATCTGTAAAGTGGGAATAACGCTACTTCATGAACACCTATGGGAAATAAAAAGTTTGGGAAACTAAGATGCCTAGCACGGTACCTAGTCCACATGTGGCACTCAAATGTGTATGTCTTATCTCTTCTGTTTACATGCATTATCTCTCCAGTCTCAACACTGTGCTTTACAAATTGTATGCTCATCACAAAAGTTGCAAATGAAAACTTTATACTCCTCTAGGCACTAATGCAGAACATTGGTGCACACCCTCTGTCAGTGTTGGGTCTCATCCTATTCCTCCATTAGGAAGCTTTTCCAAATATTCTGGCCAAGCAGGGACACTGTAAGAGGCTGTTCCTCCTCACTTACTGTTGCAACAGACCTAATTGGGCTGGTAACAACAATGGACCTTGGTGACAGAAGAGTGGTAAACACCTAAGAGGAACAGTTTCAATTTTAACCTTATAAGAGCTGAGAACTGCTAATTTCCTGCCAGCATGCCTGACATGGCTGCTGTTTACCTGACCTCTTCAAGGGAAACATCAGAGGGCCCATTGAGAGCTTTATAATGTACGGTGCAAAGAAGCCCTGAGCTGACTTTATTCAAGGGGAATTTTCTTTGTGTTTATATTGGATACTCATGTGGAGAGCTGTTTGTAAACACACAGCGAACTTCTGTGCAACAACATGAGACTATAAAATTCAGACTTTTCACCCTAAAGGAGGAACAGAGAGCATTATCTCCTTTTCTAAGTGATATTGAAGAATAAGCACCTACTATGTGCTAAGCAATGAACTGGGTATTCAGACTATAGAGAGAATAAAGCGCAGGCTCCATTTTTAAGGAACTGGCAAATTTGCAGGGGATATTGACACCCATATGACTCGTTTCTCAGGGACTCAAAATTAATTGCTTTTTTCTGTGCCCACATATAACTTGACTTTCATAGCCTACATAATAACAATAATCACATTAATCTATTCCAGAAATACAGGCCAGTTTTTATAGGAATACTGGACCCCACAATTCTCAACAGAGCAAGCTGAGAGAGAGAATAAAACATACTTTCTTCTTTGGACTTTTCTCCAGTATCCACATGTTCTACTATAAAAAAATGTTTACTTTTATACTAAGGTGATAAATAAAAAGTGCTATTGTAGTTAACAGTCAGAAATGGACTAAGGCCCTTGAAGTCATATTTTGGCAAAATGAAAATGCTACAATAAAATGTTGATATTTTCTAACAACAGGTTCAAAAGTATGTAAGGTCCTCTCTTCATTTGAAAGAAATATCTTGGGAGTATAAACTAAAATGGTAGCCTAAATACTTAGACTATCCTAGGTTAAGAATACAATCTAGCATGCTTATCCACGTGAATGCTCTTTATTATTCTTGATTTTTCTGTAATACATATTTTTCTAGCACTGTTAAGGCTTCTGGCTTTCAAAAATTAACGGACTGACACAATCAAAGGCAGAGGAAAGAGAACAAGTTTTCGAGGATAATTTCTTTGAAATGGCAGTGTTTCTGAAAAACTGAGTAGTGTAACTTCATTTCACAGAGAAATCAACTGAGAACATGAAGGCCACATATTAAATCATAAAACTAAAATTAAAATTTATATCTGCTTCTCACAGTGGTACCTTGTTCATGAATAAAGTCCCTAAACAAAATAGGAGTTACGGTTTCTGAAATGTACAAACAAACTGTTAGGTTCTAAAAGTTCTGTTACCCCAACCAGTTAATAAAAGTTTATTCATTCACACAATAATTTATCAAATATTTTCAAACTTACTGCTATATGCCAGGCAATTTTCTAATTTCTTTGTGCCTCAGCAGGGGGAATTAGACCTGGTCCCTGCCTTCCTGATCTAGTGGTACACGGCAGAATAAGTACTTGGATCTCTATATCAGGCTTTTTTATTTTAACAAGGTATGCTTTTATTACAAGGTTTCACTAAAAAACTGAATATAGCTTTCTTCAGCTTTGTCTGCAAGTATCTACCAGAAGGAATAGGAATGTTTTCCAAAGCTACAGTGGCCATAAAATGATTCTTTCTACTTTACCTTTTTAAGGGACGAAGTCTAGTTATACTGACTTCCCACTGACACGTCATTTTAAGAAATTATAATCAGGAAATAGTAAAAAAAATTATAGTCCAGGCATGGTGGCTCACACCTGTAATCCTAGCACTTTGGATTGCCAAGGCAGGAATATCACTTGAGCCCAGGAATTCTATACCAGCCTGGACAATAGAGTGAAACCCTATCTCTACTCAAAATAGAAAAAACTAACCACATATAGTGCCACACATCTATAGTCCCAGCTACTCTGGAGGCTGAGGCAGGAGAACTGCTTGAGCTCAGGGATTTGAGGCTGCAGTGAGCCATGATCACACCACTGCACTCCACCTTGGGTAACAGAGCAAGACCCTGTCTCACTAAATGAATAAATAAATAAATTTGCATAAAGATACATCTCTGAAGATGTTCCCTATAGCTTCTTTTATATGATAGTAAAAGCAGAAACAATCTCCATTCTTCATAATTAGGGACTGATTGAACAAAGAACAATATAACAATATGACAGAGTACTTTCTAATTGATAAAAATAATCTTTTAGAAATTTTCTTTTTAAATTTTAGGATTATTTTTCCTGTCTTTGTGAAGAATGTCATTGGTATTTTGATAGGAATTGCACTGACTCTGTAGATTGTTTTAGGTAGTGTGGGCATTTTAACAATACTGATTTTTTTCAATGCATGAACATGGAATATTTTCCCATTTGCTTGTGTGTCCTCTTCACTTTCTTTCTTTCTTTCTTTGTTTTTTTTTTTTTTTTTTTTNCTTCCTCTCTTGCCAGGCTGGAGTGCAGTGGCACGATCTCGGCTCACTGTGACCTCTGTCTCCTGGGTTCAAGCAATTCCCCTGCCTCAGCCTCCTGAGTAGCTAGGATTACAGGCACACACCACCAACGCCTCGCTAATTTTTGTATTTTAGTAGAGATGGGATTTCACCATGACCAGGATGGTCTCAATCTCCTGACGTCGTGATTCACCTGCCTCAGCCTCCCAAAGTGCTGGGAATACAGGCATGAGTCACCATGTCTGGCCCATCCTCTTCAATTTCTTTCATCAATGTCACATAGTTTTCATTGTAGAGATCTTTAACTTTTTGAGTTAAGTTTATTCCTAAGTAAATTATCTTATTAATACTTGTAGCTATTGTGAATGAGATTACTTTCTTGGTTTCTTTTTCAGATTGTTTGCTGTTGGCATATAGAAATGCTACTGATTTTTTAAGTTGATTTTGTGTCCTGCAACTTTACTGAAGACACAGAATAGCCAAAACAATCCTAAGCAAAAAAACAAAAACAAAAACAAAGCTGGAGACATCACATTATCTGACTTCAAATTATAATAAAAAGCTATAATAACCAAAATAGCCTGATAATGGCATAAAAATTATAGACCAATGGAACAGAATACAGAACCCAGAAATGAATTCATGCATTTATAGTCAATGCATTTTTGACAAAGTTACCAAAAACATACAATGGAGAAAGGATAGCCTTTTCAGAAAATGATGCTGAAAACACCAGATATCCATGTGCAGAAAAATGAAACTAGACACCTGTCTCTCACCATATAGGAAAACCAACAAAAGAACTAATCAACAGAGTGAACAACCTGCAGAATGGGAGAGCATATTTGCAAACTATGCATTCAACAGAGAACTAATATTCAGAATGTGCAGGGAACCCAAACAACTAAAACAGGAAAAACAAAAACCAAATAGCCACATTAAAAAGTGGACAAAGGACATGAATAGACATTTTTCAAAAGAAGACACACAAATGGCCAACAGATATATTTTAAAAGTGTTCAACATCAATCATGACAGAAATGCACATTAAAACCACAATATTATCTCACCCCAGTTAAGATGACTTTTATCCAAATATGTGCAATAACAAATGCTGGTGAGGATGTGGAGAAAGGGGAACCTCCATATGCTATTGGTGGGAATGTATAGTATGGCCACTATGGAGAGCAGTATCAAGGTTCCTCAAAAAACTAAAAATAGAACTACCATACGATGCAGCAAACCCACTGTGCTTAATATCCAAAAGAAAGGAAAGCAGTACATGGAAGAGATACCTGCACTTCCATGTTTACTGCAGCACTGTTCACAATAACCAAGACTTGGAAATAACCTAAGTGTTCACCATCAGATGAGTGAATAAGGAAAATGTATTACACATACACATTGAGTACCATTCAGCCATAAAAAGAATGAGATCTTGTCATTTGCAACAACAACATGGATGAAACTGGAGATCATTATGTTAAGAGAAATGAGCCAGAGACAGAAAGGCAACTATCCCATGTTCTCATTAAAGCGTAGGAGCTAAAAAAAATTAAACTCATGAAGAAAGAATGATGGTTACAATAAGCTGGGAGGGGTAGTAAGGAGTGGATAAAAAAGAAGGTATGGTTAATGAATGAGTACGAAAATACAGTTGGCTAGAATAAATAAGATCTAGTTTGGTACCACAGTAGGGTGACTATAGTTAACAATAATTTATTGTATATTTCAGAATAACTTAAAAAACAGAATTGGAATATTCCTAACACAAAGAAAGAATAAATGCTTGAGGTGTTGGATACCCCAACTACCCTAATTTTATTGTTACACATTGTATGCTTATATGAAAATATCTCATGCACCTCATAAGTATGTACAACTATTACAAATTCATAAGTATTAAAAATATATTTTTTTAATTTTTTAAAATAAAATATCCTATTGATAAAACATTCTACAATGTAACACAGGATGACAAGACTATAAAATGATATTTACAGCATAATTCTAATTATATAGGATGTATATGCACAATACATCTTAAAACAAACATTATCTTTGAGTGTTGTAATTATGCATAGTGTTTATTTTCTGCTTTTTCTTTATCTGTATTTACCAGGCTTTAACAACAAACACAGATCATTTTGCTAATCATAAAAAGCCCTGCTATTTAAATTAAAAAATGTCAATTTGATTTCTATAATAAAAACTGCTTCAGTAAAAGCTAAATTTCCATTATGACAGATAACAGAATTTACCTTTTTAAGATAATTCTTCAACCAAATACTAATCATACCCTATTAGTAAATGCTAGGTGCAAATACTGCAGTACTATGTCCTAGCTGAACCACTGTATCAAGCAAATGTAAATTATAAGGAAATGTATTCCTTCCTTATTAAATGATTAAATGACCTTATTATGTGCCAAGATTTATGTGGATATTTTGTAGATAAATAATAAATGTTTTTCAAATACATATTTCTTTCACCTGAATAGACTGGAAATAACTCTAAAAGTATGGTAAAAGAAATAACATGGCCTTATACAACTAAATAATTTTTTTCAAACTCTAAATTTGTATGTGTGTAAAAATCTGATATTTATGATCTCTTGCATTAAGCGCAACAAGTCTCAACCTTAAAGAGCCTCATATCAGGCAACATAAGTTTCCAATGTTATATTCATGAAATAAGGGCCATTTTATAAAGAAATTCTATATTCACTTCATATCGTCACAGGTAAGAGGAAGGAGTAAATTTATACAACCTATTAAAATGTCTATTCGTGCCTTATTTCCTTTTCTATTTCTTTCCCATTTTGAGACAGGATCTTACTTTGTCACCCAGGCTAGAGTGCAATGACACAATCATGGCTCACTGTAGCCTCAACCTCCCTTGGCTCTGGTGATCCTCCCATCTCAGCCTCCTGAGTAGCTGGGACTACAGGTGGACACCACCATGCCCAGGCAATTTTGTATTTTTTGTGAGACAGAGTCTCGCTCTGTTGCTCAGGCTGGTCTCAAACTCCTGGGCTCAAGGGATCCTCCTGCTAGGATTACAGGCGTGAGCCACTGCACCTATCCATGTCTTACTTTTCATCTGAACTTGTATGTGACGATTGAATTGACTGAGAAGAGAATGCACATTGTCCCACAAGACCCAGATTCGAATTATGACATCCTTGAGGCAACACCACAAAGTTTAATCCAAAAATGTTTACAAAAGTGGCTCAGCTTAAACATCAGGAGTTTAGGGATCATGGTGGATGAGAGGCGGGACTAGATTGCAGCTCCAGAGAGAGCAGCTTGCAGAAGCTCAAATTGTGAATTTTATCTCCAGATCGACTGCAAGAACAAACCAGCAATCCCGAGAGGACCCTCAGACCCTCTGAAGGAAGTGGATTGCTCCTGCAGGACCTGGGAAACACGCCAAATACTGTGAGTGCCCCAACTGTGGAAGTGGGAAAGAAAGGCCATCCTCTCTCGAACACACCCCCCGACTGGGGATGCTGATAGGCTATTTGCAGTAGAAGTTTCCAATTTTACCTGGAGCTGAGTCAAGTTAGAGAGCCAAGCCAAGTGCAATATAGGTGTAGAGGAAGCAGCAGGAAGGCCCTGAGAGCTTGTGTCCCCTACCAGGCCATTCCTGCCTGGGGCCAAAGGGATCCATCGGGAGGGCGACCAGAGGAGCAAGGGGTAAAACTCCGCAGGGAGAAAGACTTCTCTAGCTGAACTTAGCAACAATTTGAACAGGGCGAGGTGCGTCCTGGCCAGAACTTGGGGGAGGGCACAAATCTGGTTCTTTGAAAAGATAAAGAAATTTAATAGACCATTAACAAGATTAACCAGGAAAAGCAGAGAGAAAATACAAATAACCTCACTAAGGGACGAAACAGAAAATATTACAATTAACATCACTGAAATACAAAAGATCATTCAAAGCTACTATGAACACCTTTACACACATAAACTAGAAAGCCTAGAAGAGATGGATAAATTCGTGGAAAAATACAATCCTCCTAGCTTAAATGAAGAATAATTAGATATCCTAAACAGACCGATAACAAGTACTGAGATTGAAATGGTAATTTAAAAATTACAAAGCAAAAAAGTCCAGGGCCAGATAGATTCACAGCAGAATTCTACCAGACATTCAAAGAAGAATTGGTACCAATCCTTTTTATACTATTCCACAAGATGGAGAAAGAAGAAATCCTCCTGAATTTATTTTATGAAGCCAGCATCACCGTAATACCAAAACTAGGAAAGGGCATAACCAAAAAAGAAAACTACATAACAATATCCTTGATGAACATTGATGCTAAAATCCTTAACAAAATACTAGCTCACTGAATCCAACAACATATCAAAAAGATAATCTACCATAATCAAGTGGGTTTCATACCAGGGATGCAGGAATGGTTTAACATATGCAAGTCAATAAATGTGATACATCACATAAACAGAATTAAAAACAAAAATCACATGATCATCTCAAAAGATGCTGAAAAAGTATGTGACAAAAAATCCAGCATCACTTTATAATTAAAACTCTCAGCAAAACTGGCATACAAGGGACATAACTAAATGTAATAAAAGTGACTATGATAAACCTACAGCCAATATTATACTAATTGGGGAAAATAGCTTTTATTATTTTGAGATACGTTCCATGGATACTAGTTTATTGAGAGTTTTTAGCATAAAGGCTGTTGAATTTTGTCAAAGGCCTTCTGTGCATCTATTGAGATAATCATGTGGTTTTGTCTTTGGTTCTGTTTATGTGGTGGGTTACATTTATAGATTTGCATATGTTGAACCAGCCTTGCATCCCCAGAATGAAGCCTACTTGATTGTGGTAGGTAAGCTTTTGATGTGCTGTTGGATTCAGTTTGCCAGTATTTTACAGAAGATTTTTGCATCAATGTTCATCATGGATATTGGCCTGTAGTTTTCTTTTTAGTTGTGTCCCTGTCAGGTTTTGGTATCAAGGTGATGTTGGTCTCATAAAGAGTTAGGGACAATTTCCTCTTTTTGTATTGTTTGGAATAGTTTCAGTAGGAATGGTATCAACTCCTCTTTGTACATCTGGTAGAATTCGGCTGTGAACCTGTCTGGACCTAGGCTTTTTTTGGTTGGTAGGCTGTTAATTGCTGCCTCGACTTCAGACCTCGTTATTGGTCTATTCAGGGTTTCAACTTCTTCCTGGCTTAGTCTTGGGAGTGTGCTAGCGTACAGGAATTTATCCATTTCTTCCAGATTTACTGGTTTACGTGCATACAGCTGTTTGTAGTAATCTCTGATGGTAGTTTGTATTTCTGAGGAATCGGTGGTGAGCTCCCCTTTTTCATTTTTTATTGCAACTATTTGATTCTTCTCTCTCTTCTTTTTTATTAATCTAGCTAGCAGTCTGTCTATTTTGTTGAACTTTTCAAAAAACCAGCTCCTGGATGTATTGTTTTTTTGAAGGGTTTTTTTGTGTCTCTATCTCCATCAGTTCTGCTCTAATCTTACTTATTTCTTGTCTTCTGCTTGCTTTTGAGTTTTCTTTTTATCTTGTTCCTCCAGCTCTTTCAATTTTGATGATAGGGTGTTGAGTTAAGCGTTCCCTTTAAAACTGGCACTAGACAAGGATGCCCTCTCTCACCACTCTTATTCAATATAGTATTGGAAGTTCTAGCCAGAGCAATTAGGCAAGAAGAAGATATAAAGGGCATTCAATTAGGAAGAGAAGAAATCAAATTGCCCCTATTTGCAGATGACATGATAGTATATTTAGAAGACCCCATTGTCTCAGCCCAAAACCTCAAGCTAATAAGCAACTTCGGCAAAGTCTCAGGATACAAAATCAATGTGCAGAAATCACAAGCATTTCTATACACAAACAACAGACAAACAGAGAGCCAAATCATGAGCAAACTCCAATTTATAATTGCTACAAACAGAATAAAATACCTAGGAATACAACTAACAAAGGATGTAAAAGATCTCTTCAAAGAGAACTATAAACCACTGATCAAGGAAATAAAAGAGGACACAAACAGATGGAAAAACATTCCATGTTCATAGTTAGGAAGAACGAATATAGCAAAAATGGCCATACTGCCCCAAGTAATTTATAGATTCAATGCTATCCCCATCAAACTACCATTTTCCTTCTTCACAGATATGGAAAAAACCACTTCAAACTTCATATGGAACCAAAAGAGGGCCTGCATAGCCAAGACAACCTTAAGCAAAAAGAACAAAGCTGGAGGCATCATGCTACTTGACTTCAAACTACACTACAAGGCTATAGTAATCAAAGTAACATGATACTGGTACCAAAACAGGGAGATAGACAAATGGAACAGAACAGAGGCCTTGCAGGCAACACCACAACATCTACAGCCATCTGATCTTTGACAAATCTGACAAAAACAAGCAATAGGGAAAGGATTCCTTGTTTAATAAATGGTGTTGGGAAAACTGGCTAGCCATATGCAGGAAGCTGAAACTGGACCCCTTCTTTACACCTTATACAAAAATTAACTCAAGTTGGATTAAAAATTTAAATGTAAGAAGTAACACCATAAATACCCTAGAAGAAAACCTAGGCAACACCATTCAGGACATAGGCACAGGAAAGGACTTCATGACTAAAACACCAAAAGCAATGGCAACAAAAAGCCAAAATAGACAAATGGGATCTAATCAAACTTAAGAGCTTTTGCACAGCAAAAGAAACAATCATTAGAGTGAAGTGGCAACCAACAGAATGGGAAAAAATTTTTACAATCTACCTGTCTGACAAAGGGCTAGTGTCCAGAATCTGCAAAGAACTAAAGCAGATTTACAAGAAGAAAACAAACCCATTCAAAAGTGGGTGAAGGATATGAACAGATACTTTTCAAAAGAAGACGTTTATGAGGCCAACAAATATATGAAAAAATGCTGATCATCATTGGTCATTAGAGAAATGGAAATCAAAACCACATTGAGATACCATCTCATACCAGTTAGAATGGTAATCATTAAAAAATCTGGAGACAACAGATGCTGGAGAGGCTGTGGAGAAAAAGGAACACTTTTGATTTGTATTTCTCTGATGACCAGTGATGATGAGCATTTTTTCATATGTTTGTTGGCCTCATGTATGTCTTCTTTTGTAAAGCGTCTGTTCATATCCTTTGCCCACTTTTGAATGGGCTTGTTAGTTTTTTTCTTGTAAATCTGTTTTAGTTCTTTGTAAATTCTGGATATCAGCCCTTTGTCA
>NW_016107363.1:1711910-1756435 GCF_001604975.1 Cebus imitator
AAATCGTTCTACTGTAAGGACACGTGCACACAAATGTTCATTGCAGCACTGTTTACAATAGCAAAGACCTGGAACCAACCCAAATGCCCATCGACGATAGACTGGAAAGGGAAAATGTGGCACATATACACCATGGAATATTATGCAGCCATCAAAAACGATGAGTTTGGGTCATTTGTAGGGATATGGATGAACGTGGAAACCACCTTTCTCAGGAAACTGACAGAAGAGCAGAAGATCAAACACCGCATGTTCTCACTCATAGGCGGGTGATGAACAATGAGAACACCTGGGCACAGGGAAGGGACCAAAACTCACTGGGCTAGGTGGGGAGGGGGATGTAAGGGGAGGGACAGTGGGGGTCAGGGTGGATGGGGAGGGATAACAACGGGAGAAATGCCTGATGTAGGCGATGTGTCGGGGGACAATGTGGCATGTACGTACTTATGCAACAATCCTGCAGGATGCAGGATGTGCGCTTGTACCCCAGAGCCCAAAGTACAATTTAAAAAATATATAAAATAAATAAATGACAAAAAAAAAAAAGACTACGAATATGGTGCAGCATACACTGCTTGGGTGAAGGGTGTACCAAAATCTCAAGTCACCACTAAAGAACTTACTCAGGTAACCAAATACCACCTGTACCCCGATAACTTATGGAGAAATAAAAATAATAATTTTTAAAACATCAGATCAACCTTTCTTTAACTGAAGTGGCCACTTAAGTTAGGAAGATATGCATTCATTTATTCATTCTTTTAATAAATGGTATCAGTATTTGGGACTCTATGAGACTTTGAATGTATTATTTGATGAGTGATTGAAATAGAGTTTCTGCCCTTATGAAGTTGCTGTTTGTGAAGGAACCAGACAATAACGAAGGAACAAACCAGAATCCAGTAGTTTCTGTTGTGGTCAGTGCTATGAAAGGAACAAGCATGTTGCAGAGGTATCCACTGAGATGGTCACAGAAGCAGTTGTAAAGGGAAGATGTCTAAATGCAGATTTGGAAAAGGAGACCCATCCCACCCTGGGGAGAGTAGAGGAAAGAATATTCCAGAGCAAGGGCGAGAGTCCTAAGGCAGGAGAGAGAGATTGGGCTGCTCAAAAAACTGAGATGAGGCCAGTGGTCCTGGTGTGGAGCAAGCTGCTTTGGGGAGCTCAGTGCAAAAGAGTTGGGTGGGACTGTGCCACTGTGGAAGAGACAGGGATCCCAGAAACACAGGGGACAGGTCATCACAAGCAGGAAAAGAAGATTCCTTCATCACCTCAGGAAGGAAAGAGAAAAGCATGTGGGTAAACACGGGTAAGTCATATAAGTAGGTCTGGTTGCAGGAAGTTGAAAGAAATGACTTTCTCTTTTTTTTTCTGAAAGTAGAAAATGAGTGCATCTGCTGACAGGGAAGGGAAAGATAGATGTAGCTGAAGTTTAAAGAGATGTAGCAGTGTTTGAAAAAGTCCCAGTGAAGAACCAGGGAAAGAGAGAGAGAGGGAACATGAGCAAGAGAGAGAGCTGACTAAGGAAATAGAGATTGCTGAGCAGCACCTAGGTCCCAGCTAGTAGGAAGCTGTGAATTTATAGTTTTAATAACAGAAAATTAAGTCTTTGGCCAGCAGGTTATAGAACTGCAAGTATGGTCTATCTTATTTATGTAAAATCATATGTATATATCTTGGAGCACATAGGCAAAGAGGGATGTCTAGAAGAAAATTCGCCAACATGTCAAACAGTAGCTACTTAAGGGTTGAGTGATTTTTAAATGTATACTTTATTGTTCATTGTTAGAATTATTTATTATGACTTATTTCACTGCCGGATTTATTTCATTTTTGGAAAATATTAGAATTTATCATATTGGCAATAGAGAGGGATTTAGAACATCACAGATTTCTAGGATCTAAAAGGGACCATCTTGTACTACCCTCTTCTTTAAAGATCAGTACAGTGAGGCTCAGATTGCAGAAGTTTCTTTTTTAAAGTTTTAGACAGAATTAGCTACAAAGATGGGTATGTCTCAGGTCTCCTAATTCCTACTCAAGGATCTCCATGTTTTGCTGAGTTCAATAGAGTATTAAATTTAAAATAATACATAGAAGACTGTGTTTATCACGGATGTTGAAAGCAGTTTTTACATAATAACATGTTTGATGACAATACTTCAAAGTATTCATATATGTATTATACATACACTTACATACCAATATATACATACACAACTTTAAATCCAGACTGCATTCTCTACAGCAGTGGTCCCCAACCTTTTTGGCACCAGGGACGGGTTTCATGGAAGACAATTTTTCCATGGACAGGGTGGTGGCAGGGAGATGGATGGCTTTGGGATGAAACTGTTCTACCTCAGATCATCAGGCATTACAGTCTCATAAAAAGCATGCAACCTAGATCCCTCAGATGCATAGTTCACAATAGGGCAAATGTTGCTGGTGATCTGACAGCAGGCAGAGCTCAGGCGGTAATGCTCTTAGTGGTCTGTGGCCCGGGTATTGGGGACCCCTGCTCTACATTATCTACTTTTACAGATAAAGGCTGGCTAGAACTTTCTCTAGATTCTACATCTAGAATTTCCGTGGAGAAGCTGATCTGGTGATTTCCTTACCACTATTACCCCCATTATCAGCCAGTGGTTGTCAGGGGAACAGATAAAATTTCCCAAACTGACTACTGAGATTCACAAAATAGATTACATCTCATCTGTTTTTATATTGAGATATTAAGGGGAAAATCAGAGCTAACTAAAAACACTAAGAAAACAAAGAGATAATTAACCAAAACAACAACAAAGAATGCCACCACCTTCTCTTGGCACCTATTCTTTCACTAGTATATATTCAACTTGACATTTCTGATTTTTTGAAACACATAGGGAGGACACCTGTATGAAATGACATCTATGTGTTTTCTGAGGAGTTTTAAGTTAGCAGGACAAATTGAGTGTACAGGGAACAGCGTATTATTATCCCCTCTAACACACTCATATAAGTGTTTTTAAACCAAGCATCCAAAGCAAAATACTCTTAGGATTGGAACATGTGCCAGGGGTCTCCTTCCTGATTTCTTTCTGGGAAGCCAGCCCTCCTGACTTTCATGCCATGTGGTTCATACAGAGCTCCACCCCTTGTTCTAGGGCTGGAACTCAGACCCAGGTCTCGGCCAGCTAGTGCCCCTACAGTAACCTCAGGATTGGCTCTGTGTTGGACATGAGAGGCCATCAGAACCATTAGGACAGCATGAATATTTTGCTGAGGACTTGGAGCAAGAGAAGACATTCTTCCCATTTGCCTTGGATCTGAGAGGACATAGGCTGAGGCTGCCATAGTCATCTTGACAACATCAACAAGAATCTATGTAAAACAGGAAGCTACTCAGGTGAAAGCAGACCTGTAAGACTGAGAAAAAAAAAACGGTGAGGTGAAATGTATGATGATTCCAATTTTGAAAGATCAAAATTGCCAAATAATTTTAAGTTCATATGGTTCAACTTGGTCAATTCTAATGTCTATGATTTGAACTTCCAACAGAAAGCTGGTTTTATCCTTGGACTTCTCAATCACATAAGCCAATAAATTCCCTCTTTTGTAGGGAGGTTTGCATCCTTCACTTTTTTAACTGCATAAAAACAGTAAGAGTCTACTTTCCTCCTCAAAGCTGTCTTCTGAAAAGAAAACAAAATAAAGAGACCAAAGTTGAGAGAGATAAGAATGACTTTGCCTCAACTACACCAAAGGAAAATAGAAGATTATATGGGGCAGTTGGAAGGGATTCTGGGGAAGAGAGTTGGAGGTGGGAAGCTTGAAGGGTTTGGTAGGGAGCAGCTCTTCCCTAAAATGAGCTGGGTATGAGGTCTCTACTTGAGAAAATATTCACTCATCAGAGTGGGCCTGAGGGCTGGGGAGTGGGTATACAGAAGAGGGCTTTAAATATAGTCTGTTGTCATGCAAATATCATCTCAGACAGCTATAAAGCAGGCAGAAGATGACCACTTTATTTGTGTTATACACACAAAGCAAATGTGTATATGGGAAACTAGAACCCCTGTAATTTGTAGGATAGAATAAAAACTAGGATGAAGAGTATAGCACAGAGAGAACTCTAGAGTAAGCTGTGTAGGCGTATAGAGGGTGCTCCTTAAGTCTTCTGCAGAAAAGTGGTCAGCACATGCACATGAGAAAGCTGCCCACATCTAGGAGAGGATCACCCAACAGATTAGATGGAGGAATATCTGAGGCTCACACAGGGCTGGGGCCACCAGCCAGAATGGAAAATCTGTCACACACAGATATTATGTAGAAGATCCAGAAGGGTCTTGCCTCAGAAGCAGGGAGTAATTAGCACTGAACACCCCTCTGGCTCTACCTAACAAAATATTAAAAGCAAGACCTGAACAAATAAAACAATTTCCAAATAATTTATTCTCAGAATAAAGCTTAATAATATTAACAGAAATTTTTAAAAATCCAGAATCAAGCAAGGTAGAATTCACAATATCTGGCATCCAATCAAGGATGAACAATCATGCAAACAGAGAGGAAAATACAACCCACAATGAGGAGAAAAATCTATTGAAATTGATCCAGAAGCAAAATAGATGTTAGCATTAGCAGAGAAGGACATGAAAACAGCTGTAACTGTCTTACGGATGTTCAAGAATGTGAGTAGAGACATTTGAAGATAAAAACAACCAACGAACCAACAACCCAAATTGAACTTCTGGGGCTAAAAACTATAATGTCTGAAGTTGAAAATACATTTGATAAGATCAATTATAGATTAGAATTGTAGAAGAAAAGATTGGTATGCTGGTATCATCAACACAAAATGCCAAACATATAGCAGATATTCAATGAATGTTTCCTTAAGCAAATTTTATTGACCTATACATATTTGCTTTGAAGACATAGCAAAGGAAACTATCCAAAATGAGACACAGATAGAATAAACAACTTAAAAAATGAACAGGGCATCACTGATCTGTGGGGCCCATACAAAGGCCTAATTATGAGAAATTGAAGTCTATAGAAGGGGAGGGCAGAAAGCAAAATTGAAAAATAATGATTGAAACTTGATAAAAACTATAAAATTTATAATTTAAAGAAAATTTATAATTCATTGAAAATTATAAAACTATAATTCCATGTATCAAGGAAGTCTAATAAATTTCCAGGGACAATAAACATGAAGAAAACCATACCAAAGTACATCATAAATTGTTCGAAGCATGTGATAAAGAAAAAAATCTTAAATGTAGCCAGGGAGAAAGGGTGTATTATGTACAGAAGAACAAAGATAAGAATTACAGAAAATTTCTTGATAGAGGCAGTGCAAGTAACAAGACAGTAGAGCAACATCTTTAAAATACTTAAAGCAAAACCCCTTGCAATCTAGAATTTCATACCCAGCAAAAATTTCTTTAGAAAACAAAGATGACATAGGCTTTTTCAGACATAATAAGATTGAAAACATATACCACCAACAGACATGCACTACAAAAAAATGTTATAGAAAGTCTCAAACAGAAGGAAAATTATTTCAGATGAAATATGGATCTGCAAATAGGAATGAAAAAGACTGAAAATGGTAATTAAATAATTAATCATATCAATTATATCTCGATCAAGTTGTTAAAATATGTGTAGGTCAATAAAATTTGCTTAAGGAAACATTGAATATCTGCGATCTGTTTGACATTTTGTGTTGATGACGTCAACATTGATTAGATATGTTTCTTGTCCTAGAATATCTTAGAGACCACCCACAACAAATGAGTCCACAATAAAAAGTTCCAACACTTAGAAAAAAAACAAACAAAAAATAGTCGTTTCTTTTTATCTCTCAACTTAAATGCCAAAGCAAAATGAGAGATCTATTTAAGTATTTCTTTTATTTAATTCATACTCAGACCCTCTTCTTCCTATTCCTTTTCTTCTAATATTATTGAAGATTATCTTCCTTTTCTCTTTGTCCTTCAAAGTCCTCTTTCCTAGGATAAAAATTCTTATTCATTATTTTCCTCTAATGTGAGCGAGATTAAAAGCCATGAACTATGTTCTTCTCAAGTCTGATATCAGATCTCTATTAGTCCCATAGTACCAACTGCAATTAGATGAGAGTCCATATTTTCTCTAAAGTAGCTTTCTAAATAGGCTTCCCCCTAGGAATCTTATCAATACAGAAATTCTCACTTCATCTCAATGTGTGACCTCTTCTATGAAAACTTAATAAATGAAAATCAAAATCTACAGAACTTGTAAATTGAAGGATGATTATCTGAATTAGAAAAGACTCTCGTGAAAATTTCCTTCAACTTTAAAGAAAAAATAGATGATTTGACAGAAATGCTTAGGTGAGAAAGGAAGGATGGTGAAACTGCCTGCTACAGGCTGACAAAGCTGCTAATTAAAGAGCAAAGCAAGAAGAGAAGGAAACACTGCCGAGATTACAATGTCAGTCAATGCTAAAATATGAATGTATTATTACACAGCATCTGGGGAAACATTAAGGAATGAAGGAATTAAAATAAACTCAGCACTTGGTTAATATAGTAGTGACCATTTTAAACATGATTTTTCATGAAGACACTTGGTTTGAATAGAAACTTCTCATTTAAGAAGGTGGTAAGGGTGATGGGGAACATAATATAGGAACCCATGATACAATAACTTGGGATGGGAAGTCAGACGGCCTGAGTTTTAGTCATGGCTCATTCTTGTAACTTGTGTGACTCCAGATGAACAACTTAGCCTCTGGGTCTCTATTTCCTCATCTGTAAAATACGGACAGTAATTCTATCTCCTCCTCTGGATTATTGTGAAAATTAATTTGGACACTGTAATATCCAACACTGAATAAGGTACAAGATTGCTTTACTTTCAAACACACTTACATGAGTATATTGAGAAAACTCACTAAAGAGTGCTGCTTTTACTCAGCACAGTGCCTAGCCCAGAATAGGTATTCAATATATGTCAATTCTTATTCTTATTGTCTTAGAAATTTCTTCCAACTATACTCTTTACCAAGGAGAATGTAAATTTTATAATTTAGGAAAATATGCACAATACAAATGATGACAGTAGAAAAAGGAAAAAAAGCAAAACCCAAACACCTCTCTTCCTTCCCCAGATCAATGGGTATGCTTCCTCTAGTCTAAGCCAGCTTGATGTCAATCCAATGATTAACATCACCTGCCTCCGAAGTGCAAAACCTTTCATTTGTATGAACTCCATCTAAAATTGGGCAAAGAAACTTAATCCTTTTCAAGGAGAAGGGAGAGAGAGCTTTGACTGATTTCTTTGCAGTTTGAAGTCATAATTAAGCATATTGAGTTCTCTGCTACTTTGATCTTTATCATTATAATGAACTCTTTGGTAAATTTTAATGGACCATCTGTAAACTAATTTTATATTGTTTTTATCACTGGTTAATCTGAGAGAAAGAGGCACGAAGGCCGGGAGGATCACGAGGTAAAGAGATGCAGACCATCCTGGCCAAAATGGTGAAACCCCTTCTCTACTAAAAGTATAAAAAATTAGCCGGGCGTGGTGGAGCGTGCCTGTTGTCCCAGCTACTCAGGAGGCTGAGGCAGGAGAATTGCTTGAAACAGGAAAACAGAAGTTGGAATGAGCCAGGATGGCGCCACTGCATTCCAGCCTGGCAATGGAGCGAGACTCTGTCTCAAAAAATATAAAATAAAATAAAGAGGCAAGATATGTATCAGTGAAAATCCCTAGGGATCTGCAGTGGGCTCTACTGGTGAAGGAGCTGTCAGAAAAGAAGTCACCCACCTTAGTACAGCCATCCTATTTATAATGACAGCCTCTTTAATCTTTTGAAAGTGAAGACTACAGGATTGCTTTAAATTCAAACATACTGAAAGGGAGCATATGGAGAACCCTCTCCAAAGAGTGATGCTTTCTTTCTTACCCCAAAGGCTTGTTCCTGTGAGCTGCAGTCAGCTGGTACCTGAACCTGAAGTGACACCTCGAATCAAGGAGCCTGACATACATTCATGAGATGAATAAGACAGCAGTCCTTGCCTCCAGGGACTTACAAAAGATGAAGAAGGTACAAAGGTTACCCTTATAAGATGCTGTAATAGAAAAGGTGCTTTGAGAATCCAAAGGCTCTTGGGATAATGGAGAAGCTGAAAAACTGTTGGGGATGGAGAAGTGGCATCTGAACTGGGTCTTAAAGGATGGGTTAGACACTGGCAGGTAGAAATGCAGAGATTGTGGTTGATGGGGCATTTCTGTTGCAAAGGCTGGCATGGGAGGATATTGAACGATCAAAGATGGTTTTAACATCTTCAGCCATTTTCCCAGAATTGAGGGATTTCTTGAGACTCAGGAATTTCCATTTTAGAACTGAGAAAGTCCATGGCAATCCAGGATGAGTTATCATCCTGGGATATGCAAGAAGGGCTGGAAGGCTTCTGAGAGTATCTAACAACTTGATTTGACAAGGGCGGAGTTTCTGAGAGGTAATATGTAGGCAGGACACCTGCATCTCAAATACCTGGGATGCTTGTTACAAATAAAAATCCCTGGGCCCCATCCCTAATGTACTAAATCGGAATTTCTGGTGGTGGGACTGAAGTGTTATCTATTAAACAATTTCTCCAGGTGGTTATATATCACAATGTAGTTTGAAAACTGGTAGAAAACATAACATTATTCTAAGGAAAATAGTCTAAAACAAAAATCTCATACATGCCCTACTTAAATATTCAATAAGCTTTCAATTGTTTGGAGTACAAGGAATAAACTCTTTTTCCTGTCATAATGCTTACTGGTTGTCAACTGCTGTGTAAGAAATTGTTCCAAAAATTTGCCACTTTAAACAACAAACATTACTATTCACATAATTTCTGAAGGTCAGGGATTAAGTACTAGTTTAGCTGTATATGGTTCTAGCTCAGGGTATCTCATGACATTGCAGTCAAGCTGTCAGCTTGGGCTATAGTCATCCCCAGGCTAAGATGAAGCTGGAGAATACACTTTCAAGGTCACTCATGCGATTGTACACAGGCTCATTCCCTCCCTGGCTATTGCCTGAAGGCTTTCATCTCTTGCCTCATGTACCTCTCCATCAGGCAGAACAACTCAGTGCAATGTGGGAGGGGACTTCATAAAGATTTGAATACCAGAAGGTCACTGGGGATCATGTTGGAAGCTAGCTACTACATGTCATTCCCAAGCTGCACACATTATATAGATCTAGAAACTGAGGCCTGGACAGAATATAACTTTCTCCATTGTTCTGTAAGTAACGTGGCAAGCCGGGACTGAAATCAAGATCTGTTTGAACCTCGACTTGTACAAAATCTTTTAGGTTTGGTGAGACGCTGGTTTGTCTCATTGTCATGCAATATAATTATATATTTAATGTTAAGTTTAACATTAATATTAAATAAAATTAATTAATGAAATAAAGGAACAGAAATTTAACTTCTAAAAAGGCCATCTGTTCATGACAAATTCTTTCCTTTTCTTCCAGTGAGACTAATGTTTTTACTTAAAAAAAAAATGATTATGGTACTTATAGTCCCAAGAGAAAGAAAATATGAGTATTCTGCATGAGTCATTCATATGATTCTCACTTGTGATATTTTAAAATCACAGAATTCTTACTGGGAGGCTCCAGGAGAAAGACAAAAATCTTTTCATGAGAAATGAAAGGTTGTAGCATGCCCTGCAATTTAGAAAATCAATTCCCTTGTAGGTTATGCCATTTCTTTGGCCTGGTCGTTATTTTGCTCACAGTAATTCAGACATTGTTAAAAGAGGAAAAATACATACAAATGACCAGTGATTTAAAATTTTACACACACACACACACACACACACACACTCTCTCTCTCTCTCTCTCTCTCTCTCTCTCTCACTCTCTCTTTCTCTCTCTCTTACTTACCTGGCTCTCAAGGGGATTAAAGGTCTTATTGTTTAGGAATCTGAACTAGAATCAGTGATGTCTTTCTCTCTCTCCTTAGTTTCCAAATGCTTTCTTCTCTAAGAGAACCCACTTGCAGAAAAGGATCTTCCAGCAGTCATTTACAACATAATATAAAATTAACCCAGCTGTTGCTTTTTTTCAAGAAAATTTGCCATTTAAATGTTATCACTACTGCAGAATAAACAGCTTTTTAAAACAGTCCTAGAATAAGAAAAGGAGCAAAGGCAAGCCAAAAGCACTCATAGGAGAATTCATGTGATGTCTAAAGGTAAATTTGGAGCAGGTTTTTATAACAGATCAGTTCTACAGTCCTTGGCAACAGTATGATATTAGCTCTCAACTGCCCAGAATTACCCACTTGGAGGGTTTCATTAACTACATTATCTTGGTAGAACTCAGAAGGACCATTCTGCTTTATGGGAGAAGCACTGGCAACACCAATGACGTAGCTTTTAAGAAAATCTCACCAAAAATTGCTAGCAGAGTCTAAAAGATCATGTTTATGAAGTGATAATGAATGTTTTTTAAAAAGGGGGAATAGAAGAAACAGCCTTCTTCTAGTATTTTACATGCATGTTTAAATTTCATAGTCACAATAAATCTATAAGTATTCCTATCACAACTTCGCAGATTACAATAGTTACAAGCATCTGTCTTTTTAGGTATAAATATTTACATATTCAATAACTTGATCACAGGTCGAACTCAAACTTGAATGTGAGTCTGTCTGACCCCAGAGGATAAAGCACTCTCTGTGTATATAATGAGTTACTGTTTTGTAGACATATTCATACGCATGGTTCACATATTATTTGATTTTCAAAACCTGGGAAGCAGGCTGAGCAGGTATTGATGTGTTCATTTTATAGACAAACACCCTGAAGCTCAGACGTGGTAGTGGTTTGCCCAGTATCTCAACAGTTAGTAAATGGCAGAGTCAGGACCTAGATCAGGGTCTTCTGGCAAACAAACTCAGGCCTCCTTCCGCTACATCACCCTGCTTGAAAGAAACATTTACAAATAGGTCACTGTGAAAACAGCAGTGATATTTGGAAGTCATAAGGTCATATAAGAGCATTTTATTCTCTTTTTTTTTTTCCTTGAGTTCAGAATTACAGGGTAGAATATTTCTAAAGCCAGTATTTCAATAAAAATGCTTTGCAAATTTTTGTAACCAACTATCTTCACCTCTTAAAAACATATGTATATGATTAATTCTTTATTGTACTTGCTGTTAATTATTTTACTTAATTTTTTTGTAGTACACATGATAATTTAATACATTAATATAATTTGTAAAGATCAAATCTGTATATTTGGGATATCAATCACCTTAAATATTTGCCTTTTCTTTATGCTAGAAACATTCAAATTATTATCTTCCAGCTATTTTTAAATGCACAATAGGTTATTGTAAACTACAGTCACCCTACAATTTATTGAACACTAGGTCCTATTTCTTCTATCAAACCATATATTTGTACTAATTCATCAATTTTTCTAAGTTTATTATTATTAATATCCATTAGGTTTATATTTAGAAAAAGCGAAGATTGTTTTTAAAGAAACAAATATTTAAAAACAATGTGTGAAATTACGCCTATTTATTAAATGTGGTCATTAAATATTATTGGTCCTTTACTTCGTTAATGAAAATAAATATGTAAAAGTTTTAATAAAAATTATGTTTTACAGAGAAGTGTGATAAATCATATGCCTGGATAATATGAAGACCACTGAATTAAAGTGAGATAGAAGCAAGCATGCTGAACTGGAATTCAGGCCTCCTAAGATTTAAATCCTGTTTCTGCAACTTATAATCCATGCGGCTTTAGACTTAATGGTATTTCCAAACTCAGATTCCTAAGCTATAAAATAATAGCAATGTCATCAAGGTGAGTGGGAGACACAGAACCCTTCACATATTACCTGGCATAAGAAAAACTCTAAAAAGTTTAGTTTTCTTCCTACTTCTCTGGCTGAAGGATAAGGGAATGAATTCCTACTGTAAAGCCTAGTTTATATTGGAAAACAATGGCACAACTCACACAAGCAGGGCAACTGTGACTCACCTAAAGCCAGGGGAAACATTTTTTTTTTAATTAAAAGCTCTAACAGAGGAATAACTGGAGAATTTGAAATAATCCTAGAAGATGGGATACAATTTCAATTGGGTAGAAAATGACGAAACAGGAGACACTGATGAAGAATGGTATTCAAAGAGAGAAAACCATTCATTCATTCATACATCCATTTATTTAGGAAATATTTGGATGCCTACCATGAAGCAGGCATAATTTTAGGTAATGGGATTGCAGGGTTCATTTAGCAAAGTCCTCATTGTCATATATTCCAGTGAGGCTTGTAGTAAGATTCAATAATAGTGAAGTTAATTCATTATACAACAGGTGAACTCTTGAATCTTTTCGGCTAGAAAAGACAAGATGGGAACTTTATGAAATCCGGAAGTATCAAGAAGTGACACAAATTAGTGTCATAGGCATCCAGCTGCTACTTACTGCTAACCTTCTGCAGAAAATTCTCTAAACAGTTCAACTCTACTCATTAAATCCTGTGTATTTAAGCACAAGCTTGCTGCAATGGATTTGGAATAATTGTATAAATTACAATATGTCATTTTCAGAAAATTCATATCACAACCTTAACATAGAAAATCTTCTACTTTGGTGGAGGAATACTATAGGAAATTGTAATTGTTCATACATTTCAGTGCAAAATAGATTTTTCAAAATAGTGAATGTTGACATACACATCAACTCAATATGAGATTGTAAACAATGCCTTCTACCCATATCTTCCATTCCAATCCAACTTACAAAAATAGCTAAAGCCTTATAATGGAGTCTTTTATAAATTTTGTTTTATAGTTTGGACTGTCTTTTAAGTTAGCCAATAGTTATAACCATCTGTCTTTTAATGTATAAATATTATAAAAATAGCTCCTCAAAATTCACAAAACTTACTGAGGGCCCACCCTGTAGTAGGTACTGTGCTGAATGCAGTTTGTACCTAAAGGTCACCCAAAATATTATCTAAATATCCAAAGTCACTTTTCCAACTTAGTAATACTACTGAAGTAAAAACTACGTTTACAAAACATCAGACAAGTGAAAGATGATGAAGGAAAGACTAGTGTTCTCGTTTTTCCATTGAGGGAGCTGAGGCTCAGAAAGTGATGTAAGATCACATGACTTAAAATAGGAGAAGAAAGATTCAAGCCTGGATTTTCAAATCCAGTTCTCTTTTCCAAATCACATTTAATTTAATAGAACTATTTCCAACACTCTACATCTTCCTTTGCCAATATGCTTTTTTAGAAAACAGGGTTCATTTTTTAAAAACACAGTAACATTTATCCTATCTTTGATTAGATTCTCTAGAGGCAAAGCCTGAGGCAGATTCTGGTGCTCTTGATTTATAGGGGGAGTGCTTTCCAGGAAATAATGGAGAGGGAAGAAGGATAGAGCAGGGGAAGGAGCTAAGGATATGGTTTCAGATACAGGATAGCTTCATCCTGATTTCACCAGTTATTCCAGAGTGTAAATTCTACCAGAGTTGGTCTCACTTTGAAGCAAGGAAGCTAGACTTTTGTATCCCAGTATTAGACTGTTACTGGCTATGGGCTACCGCTGGGGCAGCTTATAAGCTTAGGGTGAGGTGGCTTCATTCACCCAAAGGCAGTTCTCTAGAGCAGGGACTAACTTTTGGTAGTTAACATTCACAACAGCTGTGGGAGGGAAAAAAGGCTATGCACTAGCCTAGTAAAATGATCTGGGCAGGGGACCAACAGAGTCTCTCACAATTATTTTATCCTCAAAGCATATCTGAAGGTTGGAACCAGGTTGGTGAATATCAACACTATGCTAAATTCTTTTAAACAAAATATGAGGCCCTATCCTAGGATAAAGATGATATACAGATTATAGATAGACAGACAGACAGAAGCAATGTATCTTCTAGAATTCACACTCAGAACTCAGAATACGAGCAATATTTGAAAAGAGGACCCTGAGTAATAAATCTTACAAAATGTCAATTGCTGAAGTATAATTTATAAGGTAGATCTGGAGGCAGGTCATACTCCCTCCTTCTCTCCTTCCCCATATTTGCACCCTCACCAACTCCTCTGTGAAGAGCTCTCCTGAAACTGACAGGGAAGCTTGCAACCATTATCAAAAACATATCCAAATCACTCTTGAGTACCATAGTGAAAAACACATCCCAATTCTGCAATCAAGGACACTCATCATTTGCTGCTAATTTTAATACCAAGCACCTCTAATGATTAATGAGTTCAACAATGCTAAGTTAAAAACATGGAAATGCCTCATCCGGCTGCACAGGAGATAGTCTAAAGATTAGTATCCCCGACACCCAAATGATTGACACCACCCACAGAGATACCTCATTTGTGCTGGGTTTTCAATTATTGTGAAACTACTATCATCACTCTCCTGTGAGTTTGTGATTCAGCATTGATTACAAACTGCCTGGGACCACATTTTCTTACACAATTAGCATTTTCTCACACTTGAAAAAAGTTAGTATCAATGATACTGAGTTAATATCAATGAGACAGCAACCATTTTCTTCCTACCCATTGTCCCTTCTGGAAGAATCTGCCTTCCCCACAACATTGACTATCTGCTGTGTGCTATGTTTTTCTGCTTCTCTCCCTGTATCTGGCTGTAGAGTCTTAGCTGAACCATATCATAGGTAAGGCTGAGGCAGTCACTTTCCCTTTCTTGAGAATCTGAGTCAAGAGAAACAGCACTGGACACTCGAACTGTGAGCTTAGAGTCAGTCTTGAGACAGATACTGTCTCCCTTGAATTTAAAAAAAAAAAAATCAAAAAACAAAAAAACAGTGCAAGACCTTCACAGAAAGAGTTAGACAAATTGAGCTGAGACATAAAGAGTAGCAAAGAACAGGTATAAAAAGGGCCTGGAATAATAATGCTAAAAAAAACCTCCTCGCTAATTTTCCAGCTCCCAGATCTTCTCTCCCTTTCCCTATCCCTCACAAAGCCTAACTTAACGCCTTGCCTTTTGATAACTCGAATTCTTTCCAATATATCCTTTATTTTCCTAAGCCATTTTGAGCAGACTGGTGCTGCTTGCAATCCCTGACATATTGAAGGGTCAGAATGGATTTATTATTATTATTTTTTTTAATATAAGCTCAGACAAAGCAAGGTGGAGAATGCAGCAACTACTTGAGGAGTATCTGTTGACTATGTGTGTCAGAGATAGAGAGGGAGTTCCTTCCCAAAGATTTATTCCCTACCTCTTTCTTAACAAGTTTTGTTGGAGGTCTCAATATACCAGCTAAAAATTACATTTCCCTGCTTCTTTTGCAAACAGGGGCAGCCAGGTGATACAACTGTAGCCAAGGTATATTCTACACTGGTCCCAGAGTCCCCAGTGGGATTAAGATCCCGTTGCCAACATTTTAAATAAACTACTCACTACTGCTTTGATTCCAATCCCTGTCTCACTTCTCCACTCCCTTACCAGTGGTTCCTGGGACTACCTCTCAAATAAAGTACAGTGCCTGAATCCTTATCTCAGAGTCTGCTTTTGGGGAATCCAAACTAAAACAGGAGTTAACCTGCACCAGTCCACTCTTGATCAATAGGGAATAGAAGTGGAAAGCTTACTGTGTACCCTCTGGTCCCTAAGTCAGAGAATTCTGAGATGCAGTGCCCAAGGCTGCTCAGGAAGCCCTGTGAGTTTCAGCAAGTCTTCTACAGGAAACAACCTGCTCCATCATGGGTGCTTGTATTGTTATGTCTCCTTCCCTATTTCATTTCTCTGGTTCTTCATTCCTATTCCCTGGGATCATTTCCTAGCAAATTACCCTTATAGGTGCTTTTGACTTAGGTTTTGCTCTCAGGGAAATTCAAAGTAAGATGATGTATAACTAGATCAATTGACAATCTTGAAAATTCCATTTTGGAAAGAGAGATGAAGAGGAAACCACTTTTGCAAGAATTATAACAGTGAGATAAATCTAATTGACCCCATCTTGCTTCTAATCTCCAAATTGCCCTTGCTCATTCCTGAGTTTAGGCCAAGCCAACAATTGGAGGAATTTATAGTTTAAAACAAAGAACAAATCCCTTTCTAAAACTAATAATAGGTCACAAGATTAGGATTATGGGAGGGGCCTGAATTCTGCTAAAATGTAGGTGTCATTAAAGGATAACCAGCCATTGTTCCCTAGCTGCTTTCCCATAATTCCTTGCTGTTTGGGAGTCATAGTGCCAGAGGTCACAAGATCTGTGACTTTCCTAACATTTCCAAATTGCTCCTATAGATAATATAACCTAAGATTGGTCTTTTGAGATGTTTTTAGACTTTTGCATTCTGGCAACCAACTGATTCCACCTGGATCTATGACTCATGACTCAACTAGTCTTGTGGCCCCACAACCAGACACAGATTCAGCACATGAGGACCATTCACCCCTATGATTGCATCTCCAGCCAATCAGCAGCACCCATTCCCTAGCCCACTGTCTACCAAATTATCCATAAAAACCCTAGCCTTTGAGTGCTTTGGGAAGCTGGTTTTAATTACTCCCATCTATCTGCTTGTCTAGCCCTGTGATAATTTAACTCTTTCCTTACTGCAATATTGCTGTCTCACTGAATTGGTTTTATCTGCACACCAGGCAAAAATAACTCACTGGAAGATTAGAAAGGGATAAAACACTTGGAATTGCACATTGGCAGGTCTTGTTCATATGGCCAACACTACAATTGTGATGCATCTATACCACTGTTTCTCTCTTTAAACTGATTACCACTTTCCTTTTCCTCTTAAATGTCCATTTGCGGCCATGGGTCACTGCTTTTTATTTATTTATTTTTTGTTTGTTTGTTTTTTTAGATGGAGCCTTGCTCTGTCACCCCGGCTGCAGTGCAGTGGCACAATCTTGGCTCACTGCAACCTCCAACTCCCAAGTTCAAGTGATACTGTCTCAGACTCCCAAGTAGCTGGGATTACAGGAACATGCCACCATACCTGGCTAATTTTTTGTGTTTTTAGTAAAGATGGGGTTTCACCAGGTTAACCAGGATGGTCTTGATCCCTTGACCTTGTGATCCATCCACCTCAGCCTCCCAAATTGCTGGGATTACAGGCGTGAGTCACTGCACCCAGCAACGGGTCACTGTTAAATAATTACCAGACTATTTTGCTAATAACAGAATAAATAAATGTCTCAACGTGCTTTTCTGATAGCTAAACCTTGATGAAACTGTTTAATTTCTTGGTATCACATAACACTGAACAATGTTTATGACTTTTTGTCTGCTTCCCAAATAAAAGCATATCATCATTAAAACATAACTATTGTTATGGGATATACTTCTGCTAACAAATTAGTATAAAGTTTGACAACTGTCATTTTGCCTCCTATCAGAGACAGATAAAAAAGTTCATTCGTTAGTTTTATGTTTTTATTTTTATGCCTAAAATTGATCTATAAATTGCATAAAATTCATAAATACATAGAAATGCAAAGAATGCATGTAAAACATAAAGAACTGGTAAAGTCTGGAAAATCCAAGTTCTTATAAATTTCTAGGAGTTGCCTTGAAAAACTCACTGCCACCAACGTTGTGTGATGTGTTGAACAATAAATGTAAAAATGAATGTTTTAAATAACAGAGCCACTTCACAGTGAACATTTTCTAGCACATAACAGGCCCTAATGTAAATTATTTGCTTAAGTTTAGCACATTCCTCTTGAAAACCAGATGGATGGGGTAATTTTCTACAATTTTGCTGTCTAATATCGTAACTACTAGTTATCTAATCTTATTATTAAAAATAAATAAAATTAAAAACTCATTCCCTAGCTTGCTTAGTCATACTAGCCTCATTTTAAGTGAAGTATAACCATATGTAGTGAGTAACTATGGTATTGGACATAGAAGATACAGATTATTTCTATGATTGTGCAATGTTCTATTAGCCCTACTTTATAAATATTTAGTCATTCCTGATTATAATTCATTTATTATTTAAATTATAGACAACTAAACTGCACTTTTAAAGAGTAGAATTAATTATCTGACATTCCAGAAACTCAGTTCTTCTCAGTACATGACATGGTACCCGAAGCTGTATTACTAACTTATCCATTATTGCTAATATAAGCCACTGCCTCCATTTCCATTAAGGTTTGGACCCAAGATGCAGTCCTGATGTTTTTGTGCTTCCTAGATGTTTATCTGAAGTCAGGAAAAGGAGACCTTTGGAGTCACTAATTTCATCATCTCAAAAACGAAGCTAAGGTTTATTTCTGAACACCAAATTTCTCATTTCTCCACAGACCAGGCTCTTGAGAACCTCCTGTGTAAGAATGGGTCCATGTCTTTGAAGATGCAAACACAGTCCCTGGGGGAGCCAAGATGCTGTGGTGCAAAAGGAACAAGCTGGGGACTGTGGACCACGTTCAGAATTCAGCCACATTTTGTTTATTCTGGAAAGGATGGGCCTCACAGTGTTTGAAAAATAGAAAATGTTTCTAACATTAAAACCTCATACTATTAGCACTAAAATTTTATTTCTTTGTTCTCAAGAAAAGTGGAAATATCTGGATGTATTGGGCTTATATTACCACTGACCAACAGCTGGCCAGGGTGGAAGCAGCTACTCCTATAGGCAGAAACCCCTATGCTGTGCACCACACCTCTTATTACTCCTGTTGCCTCATCTGATGGCCCCATGTAGGTTTCTTCCTGCATTATCTGTCTGGCTCCCAACAGGCCTGGTTTGCATTCTGGCCCCAACATTTACTGGCCAGATGGCCTTGGGCATGCTACTGAGGTTCTTCAAAGGTAGGCTATCCAACCTGGGAGAGGAAACAGAATTATCTTCCAAAACAAATCAATAAAACAAAAGATTTACAAGCTCAAGGTGCTTTTGCACTTTCACAAGTAGATGGGGACAGGGTTAAGGATGGCAGGGAAATTATTGTGGGAAGCATCTAATCTCTTGGCTCTAAGTTTTTCCCACCATTTGCCTAGGCAACACTGTGGTTTTCATTTATACAAATAAAATAAGATCAATTTAGATCAAATCAAGATAAGTCTTTTATTTGTTGTTTCATCAAATATATTTATAAGAAAAGAAGTTTTAAAAGTACTTGATTTGAACTGAATTCAGAGTTCATGCTCATGACAGAATTCACCATCTGATTGAGACAGGTAATAAGCAGTTTCTGTAAAACCATCACTTTTGTCAATTTTGCCCTGCCAAGTACTGGCTCTTGATACAGGAATTGAATCTCTGGGAGAGGTTCAAAATTTTTCTTCCTGTTACTGCTAGGTTAAGCACAGAGGGTCTTTTTTGAAGCTCAGTAGACCCAGGATTAAATCTCAGCTCTGCTATTATAAAGCATACACACTTAACAATTACTTGTTTTTCTAAGCCTCAGATTTCTTGCCTGAAAAAAGGGAAAATAATGATGCATACACTTTAATAGTGTTGTTAGAAATAAATGACATAACACGTAGATAATACTTAGCACAGGGCCTGGAGCTCATTAACTATATAATGTTAACAACTGCTTTATCATCCACAGAGAGGCCAGCATAGCCCAAAATAGCAATATGTGAGGCAGAGGCCAAGTGAATCCATAATGCTATCTCAGTTAATTACAAGTGTGGTCAGAAATATGATCTGAGAAAGAGGGGAAATACCCTTGGCATCAGGCAGTTTCTGGATTTATTTTATTTTATTAATAGGGTATTCTATCGTCTAAAAGTCAGATATGCCTCAGATTTTGCAGATGGTGCAATAGCACTCTATTCTGCCTTTCTATCAAAAGAATTATTAAAGTTCCAAGTACCTCAAATCCATTTCCAAAGTAGGCATGGTATAAATTTGTATATATGTGTCTCAGCCACATATATACATAAACTGCAATTTCAGAAAAGTACTGAATATGCACTAACATTTATGAGTATCATTTAAAGTAAAATAATAATGTTTCTTAGGATACATTAACATAATAAATCATATAAATAAGATACAAAAATGCAAACATATTATAAAATTGTTTAGCTTATAAAAGATTTATAACAACAGTAATTACCTTTGACTTTCTAAAAATCACATCTAGTTTTATATGATGGGTTCAGAGAGAGGAAGATTCAGTATTTGCCTCTCTGCCCAAGTGAGAGAACAACAATCTAAATAATTTCCAAATGGTGGAGTAGTACAATGACCTAGAAAGATTAAGGCAACAGCTTATGTAAAAGTCCACGTGAACAGCATTATGAGTTTGGCAGCCTTGGCTTTTGTTTTACGAATCTGTTCTGTTCATTAAAATGTTTCCAAATGAAAATAAGAATATAAATAATTTTACCAAAAAATACAAAATCTCATTACAAAATTAGAGTACAAAGTCAATCAAGATTTCATTTCCACTATCAAATTGTAAAAAACATTTGACTGGTAATACCTAATTGATAACACCTCAATGGAGGGCAATTTGGTAATTATTCTAAATAACTTAAAAATGTATAACCTTCTGAGCCAGTGATTCTATGTCTGAGTTAATAACAATAAAGGCATAGTAATTATTCATCTTTAAAAAGGAGTTTCTTGCAAGTATTGAAAAGAATATACATTCGAAAACTACCTAAGTTAGGAATTAAAGAATCTCTAGGATAGGCATACAGTGTAATCATATATACCCATTATAATTATGGGAAAAGACACTTTATCTAGTGGCATGGAAAAACAATTCACAATATATTAAGGGGAACAAAACAGGTGACAAAACAGTGACCCTTCTAAGAACCCATTTGTTATGGGCTGAATTGGGTACTCCAAAGATGCATATGTTGATGTCCTCACTCCTAGTACCTCAGAATGTGACCTTACTGGGAAAGAGGGCCATTGCAGATAGGATTAGTTAAGATGAGGTTATATTACGAGTGGAGCAGGCCCCTAATTCAATATCACTGGTATCATATAAAAAGGGAAACTTTAGGTGCATGCATGTGCGCGCGCGTGCATGCACACACACACACACACACACACACACACACACACACACACGAAATTCCATGTGAAGGTGGCGGCAGAGATCAGGACAATACTTCTGTAAGTCAAGGAACACCGAATATTGCCAGCAAACCTCCAGAAGCTACAGAGAGTCATGAAACAGATTCCTCTTCATGCCCCTCAAAAGGAACCAACCTTGCTGGCATTTTAATCTCAGACTTCTAGTCTCCAGAACTGCGAGATAATACATTTCTAAGCTACTTAGTCTGTAAGTCTGTAGCAAATTAATAAATTATGTCGTTTGCCCTAGCAAACATATCACTTTTATAGACAAAAACGTTCATGAACATAAATGATATCTAAAAGTACATTTCAAAATATTAAGGTTAGTTACCTCTCATTGGAAGAACACTAGATAATTTTAAGTAACTAATTTTTGCTTATTTTGTGATTGTTAATAAACATTTTGCTTATGCATAAAATGGCTCTAAATAGCATGTCCAAAAAATACTTCACCCCAAAGACAAATATTCTTGTGACATTTGGCAGCAAAGCAGGCATGGGAGTGGCAAGAAGTCAGACAGACATGGTTTGAAACCCTGCCTTGGTCACTTACCACCTGTGTGACTTAAGGCAAGATATGAATGAAAGTATATAATGTAGGTAGCACTGACATGGTTCAGCCTGGCACGTAGCAAGAATTCATTAATGTATAGCCATTATAGTTAATTTCTGCTATTTTGGGGGCTTTTTTTTTGTAAATAAACAATTATGTTATTCCCTTCAGAAAACAGCTTAACAAATTCATGGTCACTTTTCCAAAGCCTACAGACAGCCTGAGGCTACAGTGTGTCTCAGACGCCGATCTAGAACTTGACACTCTGGTCTAATCATTCTTTCCTTGCCCACCACACCTGCCTAATTTTACTGTCCCACTCAAATTCACTTCAGTTATAATGAGCACAATAATAATGCCTGCTAGTTATCATTATTTCTACTCTTATAAATATGAAAGGCCCAGAGGTTAAGTAATGTGTCCAAGGTCACGTAGCTTGTAACTAATGGAGCTGATGGTCAAATCCAAGCATTTTTTTCTATTTCTAAATGAGGACAGAGTGAATAAAACCAAGTTTTGGTTTTTTTTTTAAGCTAGCACTACAGGGTGACTATAATAAATGACAATCTCTTGTGTATTTTCAAATAGCTAGAAGAACAGAGTTTGAATGTCCCCAACACACACAAAAAAATGGCAAATGTTTGAGGTGATGGATATGCTAATTCCATAATCTGAACATTACACACTCTATACATGTATTGAAATATCACATTATATCCCCAAAATATGTACAATTATGTTAATTTAAAAAATGTTAAAGCACTAGCAACTTAAAATTATGCACTGCAGAATGATGTTTTGGCCAAAGACCAACCATATATATAATGATGGTCCCATAAGATTACAATACTGAATTTTTACTGTACTCTTTCTATGTTTAGATGTTTAGATACAAAAATACTTACCATTGTGTTACAGCTGCCTACAGGATTCAGCACAGTCACATGCTGTGCAGGTTTTTAGCCTAGGAGCAATAGGTTATACGTGTAGCCTAGGTGTGTAGTAGGTTATCCCATCTAGGTTTATGTAAGTACACTCTACGATGTATGCACGATGAGGAAATCACCTAATGACACATTTTTCTCTGAGCCTATTCCTGTCATTAAGCAGCACATGTTTGTATATGCATATGAGAAAGAGACAGAGAGAGAAACTACAATATTTACACTTCAAATTTACCTACTGTTGCTGGTAAACATAGACTTTTCCCTCAGCATAGCTGGATTTTAATGCCACTATCAATTTCATACACATTCTTTTTTTTTTTTTTTCAGCAATGAAGTATGTATCTTTAAAAGGAAATTTCAAATTCATCTCCTAGGTGGATGGTGATCACACAATAATAATGCTTTGCTTTCAACTGCTTCATAAATAAAATCTGTGAATCTGACAAGAAAAGTTCTTACCTAAACTCTAGTTGATGATTATGACACATGAAAACGTACCTTTCCCCTATCCTCACAAACCTCCAGGTGTAGATGGACATTAAAGTTAGTCCATCAGATATTTCTCTTACGGGAAAGATTTCTCAGATATCTGAGCTTTAGTATTCTGGATTCGAGGACAGTCAACCTCTACTGAGCCCTCTCCCATAAAGTGGAGGGGAACTTTCATACACTTAAGCTCATTTTATTTCACAACTCTGTGTTACGGTTGTTTATTCTCATTTTACAGTTCAAGAAATTGAGCGACAGAAAGATAAAGGTATTTACCCAACATTTCTCAGCCATTAATTCATTTTTGTCATTAAAAAAACATCTTTGATATAAGTAAAACCCCTGAGGAACTTGAGGTTCAACGATGTTGATCTGCCCATGAACATACCCAAAATCTGTGGTTGAGACTTAGTTTGCATGGCTTCAAATCCGGCACATTCTAAATCACAATAATAATCTCTATTCATTCAGTCACCCCCTTTTCCCACTGAAATGTCTCTCAGGATCTCCATTCTTCACTGAGATCATGGGTTTGTACTCAGTAATTTTCTAGTATCTCCCTCCCAATCGAACTCTTATCTTCTCAATTCTCAACTGGAAAGATGCTGAAAAGCGTGCCAACTGTCCATCAGGTGTAAGGTGAAGCCAGTGCATAAAAGGCCAGCCAGAAAATCTCAGAGTACACCAGATGGATGTGTGAGAACTTCCTGTTAAAGCACACAAATGCTTCCAAATATTAGATACAAAGAATGGCGACTCACACATACACAACGGACAAAGTTCATTTATTTCTCCATCATCCATGATGGAAGCTTGCTGGTTTGCATAATTTACCAGACATCCAAAGGAATTTAAATGTTCACAGTCTTACTAAATATCAATATCCTTCCTAAATCCTACAGATACTTTTATCTGTATCTGCATGTTTCAACAACATATTTCTAAATTTCAATTTCTTTATACAATGAATCAGTGAATAAAGATTTTGTTAAAAAAAAGATACACAAGGTCAGTAAAATTTTCTCAAGGAGTAGGAGTGCTTTTGAAAAGTGAAAAGGTCACTGAGAAAGTATGAACATCGTTAGTCAAGAGGGCATTTAAACTTTGCTTTTTCTATTGGTAGCATGAGATCACATAAAGGGAACAGAATTAGGAATTAGAAGACATGACTTTAAGAAGAAATTAATGTATATTGTTCCTGCTGTTTTCAGCGGGAAATCATTTAGCTCTAAGACCTTGGAGTAATGAGTGATTACCATTAATGGAAGACAATGCAGAAAAATTATGAAAAGCATGGAATCTGGCATCCAGCTGCCTGAGTTCAAATCCTGGCTCTCTTACATACTAGCTATATGACTTTAGGCAAGTAGTGGGATCTCTCCAGGCCTTAATTTTCTCATCTGCAAAAAGGAGTTTTTCATTAGTTCTTCATAAAGTAACATGAAATTATATGCAAAACATGTGCATACACTTAATAAAGCACTTGTCTCTACATATTATTTTAAACATTACCATGTTTACTCTATGATCATCTTATGCTATAACTTGGATGTTTGTCTCCTTCAAATCTCAAGTTGAAATTTGATCCCTAATTTTGGAGGTAGGACCTACTAGGAGGTTTTTGAGTCATGGCGGCAGATCCCTCAAGAATAGATTAATGCCCTTCCCAGGGGAGGGCTGTGTGAGTGAATTCTCTATTAGTTCCTGGCTGTTAAAAAGAACCTGGCACCTTCTCCCCACCTTTTGCTTCCTTTCTCACCATGTGATCTCTGCACACACCAGCATCTCTTTGCATTCTGCCATGAGTAGAAACAGCCTGAGGCCTTCACCAGATGTGAATAGTTACACCAGGTTTCTTGTACAGCCTGCAGAGCCATGAACCAAATAAACCCATTTTCTTTGTAAATTACCTAGCCTCATGTATTCCTCTATAGCAACACAAAGCAGACTAAGACATCTGACAATCAACATTCTTCCAACAGAAAAAAAATGGGAACAAAAAACAATATAACAATGCTATAGTGAAACCTTTTGTGTTTATTCCAGTGCTAGAAAGTTTAGGAATGCTTAATTGTGATTGTAAACATATCATCATCTTCAATGACCTCTTTCTCAGTTACAGTTAACTAATCTTGCAGATACTGCTGGAAGTTTTACTAATATTAGCTTTCTTAACCATCACACCGCCAAAAGACATGACTCTTATGATACTCATTTGATAGTTGTGGACCCTGAGGATGAGCATAATTATGCAATCTGCTTAGTGTTCTTTGGCTGAAAAGAAGAGCAAAAATTCAGCATAAGCCTGGCCCCAAAATTCATGCTTCTTCAAGTTCCACATTGCCTTCTACATTTTTGCAATAGTATTTGCCCATCAACAAATTCCTCCTTTCCCTCTCCTCAAAGAAATAGCACCTATCACACAAGGCAATCCAATGACTCTTTCATGAGTAATTTGTTTTTCTACTACATTAGTAAACACATACATACAATAAATGACTATAATAATTAATGTAGTCTTCTAACATCAAGAGCCAGAGCTGAATTTACCAACAAATATATGAATAAAAATGAAGTTTGAGGGAATACATTTTCATTCACAAATTGTCTTATAATTAGGCAAAACCTAATCTTTTTTTTTTATAAAGAGGTTTTCAACAAACGGACAAGACCGCATAAGCCAGTGGAGGCCCATGTGCTGAAGAGCCAAAGGCGTACCTGTTTGGATTATATTATCAGTGTGAATCCACTCAGCTGTCCCCTAATCAGAGAGCATTCCAAGAATACTGATGCCAAAATCTCAAAGGTATAACATCTTGAGAAAATTACCAGTGCTACTTCAATAAAAGAAGTACTGGCTTAAAAATCATTTACTTTTAAACCAGACATGTACACTTCTCTCTGGGTCTGACCTGTTAATGACTTTAAAGACTGTCATGATCACTGCTCAGCTGAAAGAACAGACAAAAGGGGAATATTTTGAATATCATGACCCTTTTTTTCAGGCCACAGTGACAGGATAGCAGTGGGCATTTGACCTATGGCAACCAATTTGTGGACTGGCTATTGACTTATGATTTTGCCTGGGGTTGATAGCTGTGTCCAAACTAAAATAAATTTTTTATTAGTTGAACCAATCATATTCCTTCTCTTAGGACATTAGATAAGAATAGTGAAAAGAATAAATGGGAAACAGAAAGGGAACACAGAGAAAGGGAAGGCAGGACAGTGGCCAAGACATAATAATAGTGGCACACTTGCTAAGGCATTCTTGCTGCTCACTGACTTGAAGCCAAGATATGAGACCTGAGCCTGTCTCAGTCCTTGAACTTTTATTTCTGTAAAAGTTTTCCACCATTATCATGAAGTGGGTATCCATATAACAGCCTTGTTTCCCAGACAGTGGTGCCTATGTGACTTACTCTCCTCCGTAACCAAGCTAAACAACTGTTTCCAGAAAAAGCCTCACAATTCTGCTTCACAATGGAGATCATTAAGGGGAATCTCCATTTCATCCAATGTGTTTCTGAGAATTCATTTACTTATTTTTTATTCCCTTCCTTCCTTCTCTTCTTCTCTCATTTTCCTAACCAACACTTACTAAGAACCTACCACCTGGGTGTTTTCGTGGGGGCTGCAAATGTCCCTGGAGTTGGCCTTACTGTGTGCTAAGCACTGTGTTAGAAACATAAAATGCACTGATGAGCAGGTCAAACAAGATCCCTGCTCTCACATTGCATTTACTCTGGTTGAGGAACTAGAATGAAAAGTCATTAAATAGTGTGCTCTGGGAGCCATCAGAAGGCTGACCTTATCTAGTAAGACCTCCCTGATATCCACATGACACTGAAGGGAGAAGAGGAATTCATCAACTAAAAAAGGGTGAGTGAAAGGGAGAGGAAATGTTCTGGGCAGTAGAAGTGGCATGTACAAAAGTTCATGAGAACAGCAAGAAACCATCACCAGGCCCCCAAAATATCCAATAAATGTGAAACGTGTACAGAGTAAGAAATTATCTCTTGGTATGAGAGTTAAACGGGCGAGAATGGACTGCATTCCCCTATCCTAAGGAACTTTCCCCAGTAAGGTTTGGACAATTCATCACGTTCAACTGGCAGCATCATTCTTTCTTGCAGGGTTCAAAGAGACTGACATCAAAGATAAAGGGTGGTAAGTGGGTTGGAAGGATTTAACCCCTCGAGGAGAAGAGGTCAAGTTCTTACACTTCACACCTCCCCCTGTGCTGTATCCAGTAACCATATTATGCTGTCCAGAGTCATGTAGGTTGGAAAAAGGTATTTCTTTATCATCACCATCATGGTTACAATTATCACTTACTTTCAAAGGATACTTACCAGATTGCTAAACACTTTTTATGCTTGATCTCACTTAAAATTTCCAACACTATAGACAGGAGATATTGTCCCCAGTTTTCAAGTGAGGAAACTGAAGTCTTTAAAGGAGCCTAAGCTAATACATTGAACAGGAATAATTACACATACAACAAAAGTCAAATACATTCCCACAGAAGATGAAGAATCAAAGGAAGACCATGGTTCTGTGCACATACTCCTTAGAGAGATTTTCTACCTTTTTTTCTACTAGCACATAATTGTTTTGCTTCACATGTCCCCATATCTCAGTGAGTGAGAGATGTGGGTCCATTGGGGAATACAGAAATAAGGATGGTGTTTCTACTTCAGCGTAACTCTAGGGTTTTCCCCATGTTTCTGTGTGGGAACTCCCAAGGGCCTGGAGCACCTGGACATTACAGTGTGGTTAGTAAGTGCCTGTAGATGACCCTATAAGGACCTTCAGCTACACCCTGGAGAATTCAGTTGGGTGCACTGTGTCTTTCAAATGTAGGAAATTGTCTATGGATTGTTATTTGAGAAAGGCCAGGAAAAGTATCTCTCCCTACCTCAACAAAAAACCCCTGAAGGCCGAGCGCTTGCCATGCTTCCATTAGACCTTCCCTCTTAGGTTCAACATTGGCCTCACTGGAATTTTCTTTGAAATGTGAGTATTTCAAGGAGCAAGTGTCTGAAGAGTCACTCATGCTATGGTAAAAACAGTCCTGCCGGTATGAGGACCCTCCGCACTGGAGTACAGCGATAGAGGGACTAAAAAGAGGTTTAAGAAAGTCTGAATCCAGATTTTCTACCTCAGAGTTTTGCCAAGACTTTAACTTGCAAAAAGTTATCTGAAATGTCCTAAATTATCCTTTGATGAATGTCTTCTTTCTCCCTTTTCAGCACCCTCATCTTCATAATCATTTATTGAGCACCTATCACAGTACGGGTACTAGGCAAGGGACCTTCCTTGGGTAAATCAGTTAATCATTACAGCAACACTTTGAAGTAGGAGCTATAATCAGCCCTATTTAACAGACGTGAAAAAAATGAAGTCTCGTGAATTCATTAACTTGCCCAAGGTAACAAAGCTAGTAGAAAATAAAACCTGAATTCAAATCCATAAGAAGCATTCCTGACCCTTTTCTCTTTTATTCTGTACTTGTGAAGCCAAACACCAATTGTCTTAATACACTCAGGAAAGCATTAAGTGATGAATCCATCAGCACACTGGGGAGACTCTTGTTTGTTGTGCACTTATTGATTCATATTCCAATTGCACATGACTTTTGTCACCAATTGGGAGGCTAGAAGGTGGTAATTAAATCCACATTAATATAGCTTTAAATTACCTCAAACTGTCAATGGTAGATTACTGCTCATGATTTAAATGAATTTTATGTAAGAATTTCCTGTCTTGTTTATACATAAGAAGAAAACTGAGTTCTCTGACTTATGCATACTTTTTTAACAAAAGAGAAAAAGAAGACCAAAAATGTGATTAAATTATTGGCTTTATAATCCAAGTCTTTTTCTACATATTTAAAATGAAAAGTACTGGTCTTTAATTGGAATCTCCTCTACCTTGGTTAATTAATAACTAACAGAAAATAATGCCAAATATAAAAGACAATTGATGTCTGTTGAATTCATCTCTAAATACAAATGCTCCTTGGCATTTTCAGAAAAGGCCTCAACTATGTACGTTGAGATAAACACTGTAAAATAGGATAACATCTGCTTTTTAAATCTTCTTTGAGGATTAGGGATAAGATATGGCAAGTGCTCACCACATTGGAAGAAGCAGAAGGGTGTAGCATTTAAGAGAATAAAGTTGGGAGTGAGGCTGCTCAAATCTTGGCTTTGCCACTTTCTACAGTTTTGCCCCTGATGAGCTGGTTAACATCTTTCAGCCTCCTGGTGAAATAGGAACTTTAAAGTTACATAGATTCAACACAGTGATGTAAGAAAAATATGGTAATACAGTCTCCCATATGATGCCTGCATGACAGAGTAGCTATTATTACTTCTCTCATTAGGAGTTTAAAATGATGGCTATAGAAAACTGTATTTAATTGCATATTATGATGACACATTTCACTTTGTTATCAACAGCATAAATTATAAATGTTATTAAGAGAGCAGTGTGATACTTGCTTGAAAAACAGGGCTTAGAATTTAAATTCAGAAATGAAGATTATATAAATGGCAGTGTCTCCATTGAAATCAAGTAGACCTATACCTCAGACATGCTGCATCTTTGGATTCACTGGCCTCCTCGGTTAGGCACGGAGGCAGATTGGAAAGGGAGAATGGAGATGTGAAGTCCAGGGTTATGGCAGAAATTGTATCACAAAATTGGGGATGAATCTCAAGGATTACAGGAACTAGGCAAATTGAGTCAGCAGTTTATTCCAAAAGCACAGAATTCAGGGCTGCAGCAAGCCACACAAACATTGTTTTGGGAAGTTTAAGTCCTTCAGATAACCTTAAGTCTGCGCCATTGTGGTCCTCAACAATATGGATGTGTTGAGATCTCCACTTTTCATTTTACATAAATCCACAGCTGCAAATTCAGTGCACTGTATATAGTAGATGAAAGAAAGAACGTACTAACATAATTTTTTAAAAGGAAAGGGAAAAAAGGACACCAAAGGCCAACTGGAAAAATACTAAAGCAGGAAAATAAGAATGATCTGTGGAAGACAGGACTATATCAATTTAGTTTTTCAGAGTCTGAAATGGGGTAAGTTTAATATATATATGAAAATGGGGTAAGTTTAATATATATATAAAAGTGGGAGAAGCTTTATATATATATATTCTGAAATGATATGGGGTAAGTTTAATATATATATAGCCATTTGAAAATGGGGTCTGAAAATGGGGTAAGTTATATATATATATATATATATATATATATTGCCATTTCCAAATGATGGTTTAAGAGATTTGCTGGACTTACTGGATTTATTTTATCACCGGGCAATAAATGAAAAGACCACCAGAATCAGTGCTATGTACGAATTTTTCTGTTTTGACCTAAAAGATAGTGAAAAGTACCCTGACCTCATTTAAGTAGAGATTAAGGATGTGGGAGTTTTGCCTGCAAGTCTTTGAAATTGGCTAAAGCTTTCCCCTCAAGGCTTGACTTTTATACATTATTAAGACTTTAAATCTACTGTATCCGTGAATCCTTCCTAAGGAAAGAACACATAAATAAAGTGGATTTTTCCCACTATAAAATCCAAAAGTAGAAGATGACTTTAAAGGTAATACCATTTCATGTGGGTAATCCATAGAAAATAATGTAAAATATGAGCAATTTTTTAGAACTTCTTGTATCTGTGTACAACTGTAGGCAGGTGATATGCCCACCATTCTTCCTGCATACCACAGTTTACCATCAGCCTCTCCCACTGTCTACCCACTGCATCTCAAATTACACCCTTCTGAAAAAAAATCAATTTTAACAGTTCAGTGCTTTATATCTACACTTCACTCTGTGCCCATATAAATTACACACATGCACATTCACCCACAACCAAAACTATATTTTTTACTTATGCAAATATGAGGCTCTATATATTATTTTAAAATATGAATGAATTATCTACACGTTTATTAGAAGGATAAATATTGCTTCTTCAACAATGTTATTAAATACTAAGAATAAAACTTATGTTTTTTCACTTAACAATTTTATCAAATACAGTGATATATTGACCTGCAGGTCAATGCATATTAATTGAATTCATTCTTTTTTTTGTTTGTATTTTTCTGAGACAATGTCTCACTTTGCCATCCAGGCTGAAATCTGTAGACTTGACCTCATGGGCTTACGTGATCCGCCCACCTCAGCTTCAGAAGCACCTGAAATTATAGCTATGCCCCAGTATGCCTAATGTTTTAATTTTCTTTCTCTTTTTTACAGCCTCACAGGATTTTTGTTTGATCATAATGTGGACAAGAAAAAATGTATTCCTATTCCTTTTGATATTAACAGTTTTACTGAGTTTGTTTTCACTTTCTGTCAAATAACACGTAGCATATCTTGTTGATACGGATTCTCATACCCATTTAGATCCCATATGGTCATTAGAATAATACAGCCTTCTGATTTTAAAAGCAACTGATTGCTTATAGAAAAATGCTATGCATCATGCATTTAAGCAGAAAAAGAAAAATGAGAACATGTCTTTCATGTTTTATATCAATTAACTTACAGGATGATGTGAAAATAGTTTGGTTATAATTTTAACAGAACTAAAACTCACTTCAACTAATGAAAAAAATTCCAACACTGAAGAATCAAATATCTACCAACTTAGCTGACATTCCTGACAAAATAAATGTCTTCCGTTGCACTGAATATGAGAATTAGAAATTTACTATATGTTAAGGCATATTTTAATTAATATGTTCCAGAATTGCACTCTTTCCCTATGTTAACTAGGCTGGCCTTGAACTCCTGGGCTCAAGGAATCCCTCCATCTCAGCCTCCGAAATGCTAGGATTATAGGCATGAGCCACCAGGCCTGGCTAAATTCATTCTTTTTAATGGCAATATAATATTTCATAACACGATGAATCATACTTTAATTATTTTCCTATAATGGACTTACTAGTTATTTCCAGTTCTTTTCACTACAGATAATGTTGCAATAAAATATTCTTGAGAATATTGCTATCGTCTGAATGTTCATGCCTCCTCCCAAGTTCACATGTTGACATATAGTTCCCAAAGAGATGGTCTTAGGAGGTGGGACCTTTGGGAGGTGATTAGCTCATAAATGTGGAGACCCTGTGAATGGATTAGTGTTCTTATAAAGGTGTGAAGTGATCAGAGTTCTTCCCTTCTGCTATGAGAAGACGCAGCAAGAAGGCTCCATCTGTGAACCAGAAAGCAGGCCCTCACTAAACAATCAATCTGGCGGCATCTTGACTGTAGACTTTCCAGTATTCAAAACTATGAGAAATAAATTTCTACTGTGTATAAGCTATCCAGTTTATGGTGTTTTGTTGTAGCAATCTCCCAAACTAAGACACATATATCTTGACATGCACATTTATTTCTACAGCACGGAAAAATTGCAGCTTAAAGATGGTGTCAAGTTTAAAGCTGCTCTCCATCACTTTGTAAAACTTCCACAGAAACAGGAGAAACTGGGATATTTTAAGTGCTCTATCATTACCGGTTTACAATTTTTGCTGATTACCCAAGCAGTATGAGAGGGAAACAGAGACAAACAGATGAAATTTTCTGCCATCTAAGAAAGCACATTTTCTCTCATTGTCAATATCTCCTACAGAAAAAGATAACTCAGAGTGGCTCCTCAGGCCACTGTGTGCACACAAAATGTATGTTCTTTCCCTTTGTTCACTACTAACTATTTTCAGCAACTAGTACTTTCTTTCTCATGTCTCTAGCTCAGCTCTTTTAAAATGCTGGTCAACCAACTTATCTGACTTTTAAAATTTGCTTTGTCTATTATTCATGTTCTCTTCCACAAATGAGAGTCTAATTACTGAGGTAGAAGCAAAAAGCTCTTCCTCCTTGGAGCCTTAGAATCTTAGAAGAGAGAGGGGAAGGACTGCAAATAATTTAAATGTGGTAACTTAGTAACTTTTATTCTATTTCACTCTTTCTCTCTCACACACATATCCACACATACCCTTCCCCAAGGGGGAAAAAAAAAACGTATAAAACAGTATTTTGCAGTGGGATAAATTCTTATGAATGAATGAATGAATGAATGAATAAGAATCTAGTGGAAGTCCAAAGAATGATGTGAATCATTCAGTTTGGGATAGAGGAAAGGGGAAGGAATAAATATGAAAACAGTCTTCATTGAGAAGTTAACATTTAGTTGACATAAAAGACAAATATTTTCTCTAGGCTTGGAAGGTGAGGACACTCCATAACGTATGAATGGAAATAGCAAGAGCACTGAGGTAAAAGGGGCTTTTGAGTTTTGGAGGGATCTGGTATAGCTTAGAGTGGTGGTTCTCCAACTGTAATGTGCATAAGAGTTATGCAAGGAGCTCATTTAAAATGCAGATTCATGGGCACCCATTTTCCCAATATTTTGATTCTGTGTCCAGAAATCTGTAATTTGAATAAGTTCATCCAAATAACAAACACCTTTTTATATACCAGTAGAGGCTGTGTGATGAGCAGTGGCACAAAATCATGTTGCAGAAGTATTGGGGTGATCATGAACTAGTATTTCAGGTAAGTTAGAGTGTGAGACAAGAAGAGATTCTGTCAGAAGATAATGTCAGGTCTTTGAACTTGGTTTTGAGAGCTAATAGCTTGACAATGGAGCTATTATTTTCATCCCTAAAGCCACTGCTTCACAGGTAATATTTATTGAGTGGCTGAATGGATGAATGTGGGCAGAATTCTGAGAAAGCAAACTGAAAGTTTCCAGAACTATGAGGATTGCTTGCTTGTTTAACTTGACTGTAAGGAAAACAGATTCACAATACCGAGCTCTGAACCATGGATTCAAGCCTTCCAAAAGCTGTCTTGGTGTATGTCAGATTGATATACTTATGCATTTTCATTCAAGTCTACAAACAAGGTAAATGTAATTATCTTGTACATCAACCGTGTAAACAATCATCACAGTTATGTAGCCATTGCCAGATACAAGCCCTTGGAGCTAAGATCTGGGAACAGAGAACAGGCTCTTACATAATTTCCCAGCCAGTCAGTTTTAGGGCCTGTGATTAATGCTACATGACAGGCTTTGAACTTTCTATTCAGATAGGTTTGCTTGCCTTTTGGAGCTCCTAGCAAGAAGAAACGTGTGACCTGCAGATATCACTCTGTATAACCATCATCCAGCCAACACTGACGTGGCTCTGCGGCCGTGTGGGTAACCGTTTCTGTACCTCACTCCTCTGCCCAGAGACAAATTGCAATAGGAGCGTCAGGGTGGTTTTACAGAAGTGGAATATAACTTACTGAAGCCCAGTCTCTGAAGAAAGCTATGGCAAACAACGCTGGCTCTTCTGGGTATAATCAGAAAAGCCCCAGAGTGGCCAGAGAAAAGAAACTGTGGTGGGGAAGGAAGGAGTTCTGCTCTCTTAACAGTCTGTAATAGCTTCGCAGCATCTTTCCCTCCCTGGAGCTCCCGCGGAGCAGCTGAACACGCGCTTTGAGCATCCCAGAGACGCCGAGAATCTGTCCCAGTTCTAACCAACTTTCTGAGCTTGGCCAAGTCTTCCGGTTCCTCCGCTCAGCCATAGGCCCTTCCACCCACCCTCTCATCCCCGCCAAGGTTCAGGTGAGGGGTCCGAGCCCAGCGGCAGCGCCTCCATCTACCCCCGTCCCCCATCTCCCAAGGGGGGGGGTCTTCTTTCCACAGCCCCTGCGCGTCTGCAAGCGGTGAAGTGAGACGACGCTTGTCTATGCACCTGCAAAAATGCGTCCACACGCCCGCCTCCCAGCAGGGTGCCTAGATCCTGTCCCCACTGCCTTGGAACGGCACCTGGGGAGGGGGCAGGATTGAAGTCTCCGGCTTGAGGGTTGAATCTCCGGCTTGGAGCAGAACCGAGCAGCGAGCACCCCACCCGACCTCTCCTCACCTATCGCTGGCCGCTGGCGCCCCCCCCCCCCCCCCCCCCCCCCCCCGCCGGCGCACACACACTGCTACTCACCAGTTCCAGGGCTCGCAGGAAGGCAAGGGGCTCCTTCAGCACCCGGAAGCTGCCCGCAGAGGCCAGCTTTAGGGAAACGAGGCGAGAGAGAGAAAGCAAAGCGTGAGGAAGGGGCTGGGGGCGCGTCTCCCAAGCCGCGGGGTCCCCCCACCAACCAGAGCCAGCCGCCCTGCCCAATCCGTCTCACCTGACTCACAGGGTCCATACTCGCCCTCGCTCGCGCTTCTCAACAGTTCTCTTTAAAAATGAAATTCGCTTGGCGCCACCGTCCTCAGGGCCAGAAGCCCCTTCGGGAGCAGCCGGAGGAGCGACACCCTGGTGCAGCACGGCGAGGGCAGGGGGCTTCGGGGAGCCCACTGGCTAACGCCGGGCTCTGCGCTCCGGGAACCCAGCGCGCCGGGGAGGCGAGCCGAGCCGAGCCAGCGAGGGGTGGGCTGGGAAGAGCTGGGGCAGGGTAGAGACAACAGGGGAGGGGAAACCCGTGCAGCCAGGGGAAGGCTGTCATTGGCCAGCCGCGCTCCAGAGGGGAGGGCGAGGAGGTGGGCGAGGCAGAGCCCACAGACCTTGGTGCGGGGCTCAGCTGTGCGCCAGGTGCCTTCTGGCTCCGGTGAAACTTTGGGTCTGTTGATTGGGGAAAGCGGGCCGGCACCGTCAGCAAGACGGCTGTCCACCTGAAGAAGGGGGTTTCCAGATAGGAGGAAGACACTCACACCTTACATGGGACATCTGTGTGAGTTCTGGTGACTTCCGAACACCAAAATAATAATAATAATGATAATAGTGATAAATACATTTTAAAAAACTATTTGTGGCCGGGCGCGGTGGCTCACGCCTATAATCCCAGCACTTTGGGAGGCCGAGGCAGGTGGATCACGAGGTCAAGAGATCGAGACCATCCTAGTCAACATGGTGAAACCCTGTCTCTACTAAAAATACAAAAATTAGCTGGGCATGGTGGCACATGCCTGTAGTCCCAGCTACTCGGGAGGCTAAGGCAGGAGAATTGCTTGAACCCAGGAGGCGGAGGTTGCAATGAGCCGAGATGGCACCATTGCACTCCAGCCTGGGCAAAAAGAGTGAAACTCCGTCTCAAAAACAAACAAAAAAAAAACTATTTGTTGGCGCTTTCACTCATTCCTTCAAGCCTTTATGGAGCCTCCTTCCTGTGGGCAGGCAGTGCTAGGTGCTGGAGTACAAATAAATAAATAAAATAAAACAGGATAAGCACTGTCACTTCCCCCAGGGGAAGCAGAAGGGGAATAAAAACTTGCAATGTGGTACGAACAGTGATGTAGGGCAGGGCACAGGAGCCATGGGCACAGGGCAGGGAAGGGATCCATCTAGGCCTGCGGATGCTAGAGCAGAGGACGAGGACAGAGGAAACTGTCTAAAGAGGTGGAAACAAATGAATCTTGAATGTGGGACCATGTGCCTGTGGAAAACAGATTTAGCAAGCATGAACTGGCCAAGGTAAAATATTTCGTCGAAGGCTAATCAGGAAATGAAATTTAGGTCCCTTTCAAACTCATGTTATTTCTACTGAGATCTTTTGCCTGAGATCATATCCTGAAATGAACTCCCCTGCCAAACTCATAAATATAACTCTGGGTCCCTCCTCCAAAGTTAGACTCTTTTCTTGGAACTTAGTGAAAGGTGGTTCATGTTGTTTATTCCTAGTGGGCTAACCTTGCTGAATATAATAACAACAACAAAACAACTGAGTTCTTTCTATGAGCTGAACACTGTGCTAAGGGCTTTACAAACATTATTTTATTAAATATTCACAACCCCCCCATAATTTAATAATACTATTATTCCCATTTTAGAGATGAGGGAATTGAGGCCCATGGAAGGAAAGTGGCCTGCCCAAGATTGTCCAGCTGGCAGGTAATAAGTTAGAACTGATTTTTTCCAAGTCAGAAAAAGAAAAGAAGAAGAAGGGGAAGGAGGAAGAGGTGGAGGAGGAAGAAGAAGAAGTGAAGGAGGAGAGAGAGGAGAGCTCTTAGCTGCTACATCAAGTAGTGACATGTCCTCTTCCTTCTCACTCCTTTTGGATTGGATTCCATTTATGAGTGGTCTCCCAGCAACACACATAGTCCATCTGTTTACTACAAAAATTTGCCAAAAAGTTTGGAGTTAGTGTGTGTATGTGTGTGTTGGGAGGGGGGTATTTGATATGTTGAAGTGGATGAGAAATACGGAAATCAATAATTTGCTGTCTTGGAGGGGGAGACAGCAGGGCCAAAATATACTTTAAAAGACAGCTTCTGCTGTAGATGCCCCCCACTCATGAATTTTGCTGGAGAAAAACTAGAATTTAGTGAGTAGGAACTCCAGTGGAGTGGTTGCACCATCTGCAGTTAGCCAGTTTTGTTCCTACTGCGCTTCCTACATGCAGATAGAGCCTAAAACAATTAGAAACAGTTGTTTCAAAAATAAGCCATTATGCAACCATGGGGAGAACCAACACTAACAAGTACTGTGTGTACCCTACCATGTATGTATATGATCTTATGGGGGAAGTTACTTAACCTCTTCAAGACCTCAGTTTGTTTCTTTGTTTTAATCAGTAAAATGGAGCCAAAATGCCTATCTTAACTGGTTTTTGTGAGAACCCAATAGAATTTGCAGATAACATATCTAGGGCAGAGTCTGCATTTCATAATCCCTCCACATGTATTAGTTACATATCACTTCTACAGAAGCAAAGGTGAAGACTTGCAGGTCCATATCAGAGGCAGGGTAGGTTGTAGCAATGTCCTGCCACCCTCTGAAGTGCCTCTCCCTCAAGTATATCCCTGCCCTTTTGGAACCAGCAGTAGCCATGTGACTTGTTTTGACCAATAAAATATGGACATTTTATTGGTAATGTGTGAATTTCTGGGCAGAAGTTTTAAGAACCACCAGGTGAGTTGCCAAGGTATTTCCTTCTACCACAATGAATATAATAATTTCTACTTAGAGGTTACTCTGACAGCTTGGGTCCTGGTGTAAGGATGACGTAGGCAGAGCTGCAGCCACACCTTGATTGACCAGAAGCTGAGCAAAAAAATGCAGGTGTAATGCAGTTGGGGTGTAAGCAACTGAAAAGTATTGTTACTGCAATAAAACGTAACCTAGACTGACTGATAACACAGGTAGTAAAATAGCTGAACCAAAATTCTACCCTAGGTTCATATGATCTCATGGTCCTTGCATTTATCCTCTTTGCAGGGTAGTCAACTGGCTTACAGGTTATGACAGCTCCTGCATATGCTTAATAATGATAATTATTATTGTAATAGCTACTTCCAGTTGAGTTCCTGCTATATGCCAGGCATTGTGCTAAGTGCTTTACATACATCATTTAACTATCATAATTTCTTCTTTTCTAGATAGTATATCCAGCCTTAGAATGGCTATGTCATTTGTCTAAGGTCATCTGTGTATTTATGTCTCTTTATACAGGGAGAGAGACGTATTTAAAATATTGCCTACTTGCAGATCATTTGAGTTGAAAACTTGGTACAGAGGAAGTGTGATTACTGAGCCTGTTCCCACGGGTCTCTCTTCACACCCAATGTTCTTTCTGACTAACATGGTGGCATATTTTATTCCCGTTCTCCAAACACCATGTGAAGGAAGTCAGAATTGTGGCAAATAGCAGTGTAATAGCTTAGACAACAATTGTACATTGTCGGAGGATGCTTTTCACATTCCAGAAATGTATGAGTTTCCAACAGCTGCATCACCAAAATAACCCAAAGTTTCATATCACATTTGCAATGTTAAATATTTTGTAGGCTTTGGGTTAGAACCTCTGTATCCAGACCTGGAAATAACATTGGGTTCCCTAAAGAACTAGGTTGGGGGAGATAGGACAGATGATGTAAACACTGCCACAATATTACTATCAGTGGTTGAGGGCGACCCCTTCTCTTTTGCCCCAAGTTGATGAAAGATAATTTCTTTCTTACTTTAACAAATCTATTAAATAGATAAATGATAAAATTAACTTTGGTGGGGCATCAATGATCCATTTTAGTGGCCCATATTGATTATGTAAATCAAATAATTTCCAAATTCTCTTTTGTTTTGGGCCGTGGACCCATAGCTATGAAGACTTCCTTTGATATGCCAAGACAATCCATTTATTTACTGCAGTGGTCTGGGTCTCAATAGAGGGTGATTTGGGCCCTTCACTCCACTGGAAAACATGTGACAATATTTGGAGATGTTTTGATTGTTACCACACGGCAGTGGAGGGGGCGTGGCACGGGGACAGGGGATGACACTACTGGCTTCCAGAAGGCAGAAACAAGAGAAGCTGTTAAATATCCTACAATTCAAAGGGCAGTTGCCCAAACCAAAGAATTACCTGGAAACTGTCAATGGTACCAAGATTGAGAAACTTCAGCAAGTAAGGGCTGAGCGCCTATCGTACCCTAGTACTGTTCTAGGTACTGTGAACAGCTTGCCAAGGCTCCTGCCTTCACAAAGCTTACACAATAGGTAAGAAATACGTTCAGTCCAATTTAGTAAAGCTCAACATTTGCTAAATAAGCAAATGAAAATCAAGTTACAAAACCAACCATTTTGAATCTCAAAGAGGGTTAATCTTGAGTCAAAACTATACAAACCAAAGCACCAAGCTGCAATTTAAGAACTTGCATTATTCAGGCAAATTAAATCTTGTTCTCACAGGAAAGTCTACTTGGGTTTCATATTCCTATGTCTCTTGTGACAAAGAGAAAAAAACTAATTTAAAACTTTATCTGCAGCAACTTAATATAGGAGGAAACTCTACCCGTATGTTTATGAAATCTAAAATAATGGAAATGAGTGGAAGTCTGTCAAAATGTTGTATATTTAACTCTCTGCTCATGCTGCTAACTTGAACTTTCCAAATCTTTCCTTAGGTAAGTGAGTATGAAAGCAAAGGCCAATAGCATCCCTGTGCATGTATTTGTTTGTGTGTTTGATTTGCACAGGGCCACTAGTACACAGGGCAGGAGATTGGAAATGTTTTCAAAAACTCTAATTTTAGAATAAGTATAGCATTATCTCCCAACCCAAAGATGAAATAAAGCATTTTTACTTTCTTATGTTCCTGTGTCTTAAATATATGCAATAAAACATGCAAGAATATGTATACATGTTTGTTTGGTTGTAATCCTAGCACTCTGGGAGGCCAAGGTGGGTGGATCACAAGATGGGGGGTTCCAGACCAGCCTGGCCAAGATGGTGAAACCCTGTCTATACTAAAAATACAAAAAAAAAATTAGCTGGGCATGGTGGAAGGCACCTGTTATCCCAGCTACTTGGGAGGCTGAGGCAGGATAATTGCTTGAACCAGGGAGGTGGAGGTCGCAGTGAGTCAAGATCGTGCCACTGCACTCCAGTCTGGGCGACAGAGTGAGACTCCATCTCAAAAAAAAAAAAAAATCTCCATCATATCATAGGATTTCATAGGCTTCTTATTAAAATTTTTAGCATTCAGATAGGATCATTCTTAATTAATAATCATAACCGATATAAAAATTCATATATGGATGGCCAATGTGAACTTAAATTATAAAATGTTTTTACTATTTCTGTTTCCATATTTGTTTCAAATGAAATAGATTTTTATTAATTCAGTCAGGCTTGAACACATGCAAATTAGAGGACCAAAACTAACACCAAAGGATTGAATCCATTGATCCCAGAGAATAATAATAGCAACAGTAATTATGATAATTATTCTAACAATACATTAAGTATTAATATTAAGTAGATGCTGAACAGAATGCTAAGTGCCTCTATAGACATAACTTCTTTAATTTCCTCATCATCCTTGTAAAGATGTACTGTTGTTACTTCCATTATACAGATGAAAAAACACAGGTTCAAAGAGATTAAAAATCTCAACTAAGGTCTTATAGAGAGTAAACAGCAGAGTCAGGATTTTCCTCCTACTCTCATAACTTTCCAAGAAAAAGATGATTTGCAGTTTTCATTGCAATTTTGAAAATGTCACAAGCTTTAGGCAAAAATATTTTTCTTGCTGAAACATAAACAAAATTTCTCTGGAGAACTGAAGTAAAGATGGGCACCATTTTCTACGGCTACTGCTAGTATTCCAGGAATGTAATGGAACACAATTAGAAAAATACCTCTTCCCCCTTCTCAAAGGCTCATTCTAATTTTTATCTTTCATCATTAGCCGTATATTTCCAAAATGCTCATCATTTTTGACATTCTCCTGGTATCACTCCCATGTTTTCACAGATTCATGGAGAACAACATCTTTGAGTTAGTCTCACATTATTACCAAAACAGCACAGGTTTTTTTCTAGGTCCTGCTGCTTGCCACACAGAATGCCAATCACTGAGACAATGAGTATGCCAAGGAAGAAGGTTTTAATCTGGTGCTGCAGCCAAGGAGATGTGATATTAATCTCAAATCCATCTTCCTGACCATTTATGTAGCGTGGAAGAAACGTAGCAATGTGTGGGAAAATAGGAACTAGGGAGGCATAAGAACTGAGGAATGAAGGGTATGGCATTTCATTGTCTGGATGCATTGATCTGGTGAGTTTCATTTCTTTGATACTTTTTTGAGAGGCCTGAGGGTCATTTTCTGAGGAAGGAACCCAGATAAAACAAATGTTACTTTCAAGCTTTAAGACCACAAGTTTATCCAAAAAAAAAAAAAAAAAATGACTATGGAACGATTAGGTCAGTTTTAATACCACACTGGCAATTTTAGAGTGATGTAAACAAAGCCTAAACAATAGAGGCATTGGCCGGGTGCAGTGGCTCACACCTGTAATCCCAGCACTTGGGAGGCCAAGGCAGGTAGATCACAAGGTCAGGAGATCAAGGTCATCTGACTAACATGGTGAAACCCCCATCTCTACTACAATTGCAAAAAATTAGCTGGACGTGGTGACACATGCCTGTAATCCCACTACTTGGGAGGAGAATCGCTTGAACCCGGGAGGCAGAGGTTGCAGTGAGCTGAGATCACACCACTGTACTCCAGCCTGGGTGCCTGGGTGACAGAGCGAGACTCCGTCTCAAAAGAAAGAAAGAAAGAAAGAAAGAAAGAATGATGGAGGCATCTTGCCTAGTCTTCATCCCAAGGAAAGTGTCTAGCATAAAGGTGTTGATACAAGTTCTGGAGTCAGTTGAACAGAGTTCATCATATCCTGGCTCTATCATTTCCTAGTTGTATGATCTTGGGAAGTCACCACCTCTTGTCATTCAGTTTCCTTATCTGTAATATGGAGTTAATAATTTTTACCAACCCATCACTTAGCAAGAAGGAATAAATGAGTTAATACAAGTAAGGCACCCAGAAGAATATCTGGCAGCAGATGAGCCCATGTAAAAAGCTACTAAAAGTCCAAGAAATATGACCAACAGCAATGGAAAGGAGATGGTCTATGATATTAACACCCTGTGTGGTTATTACACACTACTACTCATGACAAATACTTTTAAGAAGTCATTTATTGTCTTTTCTTTCCTTCTTTCACAATTCATTTCTTATTTTTTCTCCCATCTCTCTCTTTTTTTTTGAGACAAAGTCTTGCGCTGTCGCCCAGGACAGAGTGCAACAGCGCGATCTTGGCTCACTGCAGCCTCTGCCTCCTCAGTTCACTCGATTCTCCTGCCTCAGCCTCCCAAGTAACTGGGATTACAGGTATGTGCCACCAAACCTGGCTAATTTTTTGTATTTTTAGTAGAGATGGGGTTTCACTATGTTGGTCATACTGGTCTCGAACTCCTGTCCTCATGATCTGCCCACCTCAGCTTCCCAAAGTGCTAGGATTATAGGCATGAGCCACTGTGCCTGGCCTCCCACTTTTCTTTTCTTCCTTTCTTTTTGAACCCCTAGGCCATCAGTTGATCTGGGAATTTTCCTTAGAGGTTAGCAAGAATATTTGGTCATTCAAAACATGCTTTTGGGGATGTATAGATACACATACACATACATTATTAGGTAATCCTAAAATTATAGATTAAATACACATATTTAACATATAAATATATTTATATATAAAAATATATAGATGATAGATAAATGAAATACATATAATCCTAAGACTATATAATACAACAGACTTTTTATTTCTCTGATAATTATAAGCAGAGCTTTGGCAGAGTTTTTTATGTTTTTCTTAAAACGAGTTTTGCTTAGCAATATCTACAATCTCTAATAATTCTACTTATGCTTTAGGGAAGAGATATTTATAAATATAAAACATATAGATGATCAAGATAGGAAAGATCATCAATGGAGTCTACCACATACTGAATAAAAGTATGTAATCCAAAGTGTACTGCATGCATTCACTTTATTAAATTCTCTAGTCTTTAGACCTTGCACTTCAATATGACAAAATGGTTTTTGCACCTGCTCTGAATGAGGTAAAAGAAAACCTTACCCTGCTCAGCAATTAAAAGGATCATTTCATTATTCCTTCCTAACCTAAGCCTTTAAGGAAAGTAAAATTCGCATTTATTTAAACATTAAGATATTAGAAAATGAACTCCTTTGGCACACATGGTCGTAATTGCTGCCTGCCTAAGTTCTTTGACACAGCTGGACTAATGTGTGACGATATTGCCGAATCCACTCACACCGAGAGAAGCAGCCTGAATCCAATACCTAAAATCAGGTTTTTACTAAATTGTATCGCACTTCACTTTTACACCTTCATGGCAGATAGTGCCGAGAAGAAAGGTACAATTACATAGGTTCTTCACCAGAAATAGAAAACAGATTAAAATAATACATACTTAAAAGAGAAAAGGCTTCTGGGAATTAAAAGAACTTGTTCTAACCCAATGCAAAGAAACTAAGAACTTTGAAAAAAGGTTTGACGAAATGTTAACAATAACACACAATTTAGAGAGGAATATAAGTGAATTAATGGAGTTGAAAAACACAACACGAGAACTTCGCGAACTATGCAGAAGAAAAGATATCAGAGGTCAAAGACCAACTTAATGAAATAAAACAAAAAGACAAGATTAGAGAAAAAAGGATTAAAAAGAACGAGCAAAGTCTCCAAGAAATATGGGACTATGTGAAAAGACCTAATCTACGTTTGATAGGTGTACAAAGAGAATCAATCCAAGCTGGAAAATACGCTTCAGGATATTATTCAGGAAAACTTTCCCAACCTAGCAAGGCAGGATAATATTCAACTCCAGGTAATACAGAGAACACCACAAATATATTCCTGCAGAAGAACAACCTCAAGGCACATAATCGCCAGATTCACCAGGGTTGAAATGAAAGAGAAAATACTGAGGGCAGCCAGAGAGAAAGGTCAGGTTACCCATAAAGGGAAGCCTATCAGACTCACAGCAGATCTCTCAGTAGAAACCCTACAAAACAGAAGAGAGTGGGGGCCAATATTCAACATCCTTAAAGAAAAGAACTTTCAACCCAGAATTTTA
>NW_016107363.1:1758210-1800283 GCF_001604975.1 Cebus imitator
AAGGAAGGAAGGAAGGAAGGAAGGGAGGGAAGGAGGGAGGGAGGGAGGAAGGGAACGAATTCTTTCTCTAAACCATAATCAAAAGATATCATCAACAGTCTCTTTGTAAGTTACTTTTATTCAGAATTTGCTACATGCCAGGCACTGTGATAAACTCCTTATAACACTGTGAAGTAGTTATTATTACCCACATCTTATAAATAATGGCAGTGAAGCATAGATAAGTTAAATTACTAGCCCACATTCATACAACTAAAAACCAAACCAAGTTTGAAGCCAATATTTCTCAAGAATTTGAACAAATTGTGTATCTTCTAATTGTACAAGTTGCAAAATATATATCTCTCAGATCATAACTGGAATCTGAAAATATTGATGAGGCTTTTATTTAGCTATCAGTCAGTCCAATGCCTAATTAAATATTAGGGAACTGGTTCACCCACGTTCTCAATTGGTGTATGTCCCTTGGTTTGACTTATTTTAATCTTATTACTGATGATTTTTGCAAAATTATTTGATCTTAAGAAAAGCACTGTTTTCATTTTATTTTCAAAATATCTGAAGAAGTTTTTGTTTTATCTTCGTTCTATTCTCTCTTTCTGCAAGCTGGGGATCCATACGTGATGACAGGAGCAAGAGCAGCCACCTTGGAGCCAAAGATGAAAGTCATGTCTGGAGGTTGATAAATTTATCTGACATTTGTATTTGCAATGAGGTAGTACTTTGTTCATGCTATTATGTTTTGGGATTTGTTTTTTGGTTCTTAGAGTACTTTAGACTGTCCCCTAATACAGAGGTCCTCAGCGTTCAATTCAAATGGTATCTGCTTTGTAAAGGCGTCCAGATTTCTACTTCCTTTAGTCATTTTTATCCTATGCTCTTTAAAAATATTATTTTAGCATTAATAATCCTCTGGTTTTACTACAGTTATCTTAATTTAGTGTCTGTTTCTAACCTTAGAAGACTTACCTAATGCTCTAGACTAAATTAGGTACCACCAACTCCCATAAGAAATCTGGCACATGATAGGCACAGAGAAAATGTTTGTTGAATGAATAAACTATCTCCTTGAAGTTGGAAAATATGGATTACTCATGTTTGTAGCCCATTAGTTGCTAAGCTCAGTGTCTGGCACCTATTAGGTGGCCAATAAATGTAGAATGCAACAAACTCAGTTTGAATAAGATGATATTGGATGAAATAGGATGAAACGCAATGGAGTGCTTAAAGTATCTGTTCTGTGTAGAGCAGTAGGTAGATATTGGTGGTACAGTATGTCCTCACAAAAGCTTGTCTAGTAGTGATGTTTCTATGAGCAAATATTTTAAAATTCCTTTTCATCTCAGACACAATTATTGGTAATAACAATAATCACATCAATAGAGCCATAAAGGAGTGGCTATTACATAATTCTAGGATCGGTCTTCGTTTCTTTTCCTTTTTTTTTTTTTTTTTTTTTTTNAGTCTCACTCTGTCATCCAGCTGGAGTGCAGTGGCACACTGCAACCTCTGCTTCCTGGGTTGAAGTGATTCTTTTAGCCTCCCGAGTAGCTGGGATTACAGGAGCTTGCCACCACACCCAGCTAATTTTTGTATTTTTAATAGAGATGGGGTTTCGACATGTTGGCCAGGCTGGACTCAAACTCCTGGCCTCTAGTGATCCACCCACCTTGGCCTCCCAAAATGCTGGAATTACAGGCATGAGCTACCGCACCTGGCCTGGTCTTCATTTCTTAAAAAGAGTTGTATACATATTTACTTCACCTTGAACTCTCATGCCCATCTTTCCAAGGTCAAGCATTTGTGAGAATATTTTTTATTCATGAGCAAATTATATACTTATTAGGAAAACAGAATTTATCCTATATCATAACTGGGGAAATAAATATGAGAGATACTTAAATATATAATGGTTTCTCAGTGATTTCTTACTATTATTAAAATTATAACAAATATCTCTTCACAAATATTTCATGAGTAAAATTACCTAGAAATTGAAATAAATTTCTAGCCCTGACACAGCACAAAAATTTCAAAAAATAGTACAATCGGAAAATTTACTTTCAGTGCCAAATAATTCCATCAACTCCCTTGCAATAAAATAAGTTTGATATTATATTTTCTGAATTTTCAAAGTACAGTTCATCCTTGAGTAACATGGGTTTCAACTATATGAGCTTGTGTATACATGGATTTTATTCCATCTCCACCACTCTGAGACAGCAAGACCAACCCTTCCTCCTTTAGCTTACTCAACATGAAGATGACAAGGTTGAAGGTCTTTATGACGATCCACTTCTACTTAAACTATAGTAAATATATTTCTCTTCTTTGTGATTCTTAACAGTTTTTTCTGTAGCTTATTTCATTGTAAGAATACAGTACATTATATATATATAAAACAAAAAACTTTGTGTTAATCCATTGTTTGTGATGTCAGTAAGGCTTCCAGTCAACAGCAGGCTATTAGAAGTTATGTTTCGGGGAGTCAAAAATCATACGTGAATTTTTGTTGGGGGTCAGCACTCCTAACCCACATGTTATTCAAGGGTCACCTGTTTTCCATATTTTCTAGAAATATTTAACTATAAACAGAAGTTATCACAGTTAAACACATATGCTACATGTGTCAACAATGGATTGATTGATTTGATTGGCTATCAGTATATAACATGATGATTTCCTCAATGTCACCCAGGCCTTTCCTTTTGCTGTCTGGATGGCATGTTATCAATGAATCTTTAATAAAGGCTGTCTAATAAAGGGACCTCCCCTCTCACTTATAACTTGGCACATAGAATCATAAGTTAAATTCTGTGCTCATTTTGTTTGCTTTTTTCCATTAAGAGTAATTATTCCACAGTGTGAAACAATGAATATTCAAGTGACAGGAGATCTGAATTTGTGAAACCATGTCTGAAGTTATTAACTGTTTTAAAATATTTTTTATTTTTGTTGAAATTAATGATACTGAACAAATTGCTTTTTTTTTTTTTTCAGACTTCTGTTACTCTTTTAAAATATATTTAGCAGGAGGAGGGGGTTGGGAGGGAATTTTCCTCAGGTTCCTGAAAGAAACCTCAGGCATGGCTCTAGATTACTGTCTTAATAAAAAGATATACAGTCATTTAAAATGATCATGAATCTAAAATTTGTAATTCCCAGTCCTATAAAATAATCAAAATTGCAAAACTGAGTGAAAGTTAAATCTTTTCCTCCTGGTTTCTCCTCCTTTCACTCTTAACTAACAGCTTTCTGATAGGAATAAAGAAGCGTTGGTGGAGCAGGAGGGCTCTTAGTTGATTGACACTGTCATAAACTGGCTTCATCCTTTCCCATCCTAAAAGATTTCCTCTTATTCAGAAAGATACTCTCAACTTCCACCATTAGGGACCACTTACCTGCCCCTCTTTGACTTCAGCAAAGGTGACTCTGCTTCAGCTGGTCACTTCCTCCTTCTGCAGCTGGAAGTCCCTTCAGGCTCCCTTTGTTTGAGGTCCTATTGACACTCCAGGAAAGCCCTTAAAGGCCAAGAAAACCCAAGATAGTTTTTTGACATGTGGCCCATGGTGGTCGATGGGATAAACTCATGTTTCCTTTCCATCAACAAACTGTGAGAAAGCAAGTCATTTAGACTTTCCAACTCTCCTTTGATGAGTCCACCATTAGTTAACCTGATACATTTTCAGACATTAGCTCACTTTTTCCAACTTTTGGAAACACACATTGAGCTCCATTTTTATGCCTATAGGTTCTCAACGAGCTTAGTGCACTTCTATAAGTTTGCACATCGGTTTTTAAAGCACCCAAGAAAAGCCCAGGGCCACATTATGACTTTTATGAGGGCTATCTCCACAAAATTATATTATCAGTTGTATTTTATGACTATATTGGTATAAAGATGAATATAACCCAAGCTCATTACATTCATTTTTTCCTTTAGCCTTGCAAAATTAAAATACCTTCATAATTCCCTAAGAGCACCATGGACTCTAGGCACCATGGCTACTGGGTCTAGTGGAAAAGCCAGCCCTGAGCAAGCCTCCATAAATATAACCAGTATGTTGGACAAGTGAGACATATGCAGATGCTACATCAATACAACCTTATTTTTGTTTTCTTCCATTAATAATTTATTGATGCCTACAAGATAGTAGGAACTATAATATTAAATACTACAAACACCTGAGTTTTCAACATTTGAATGTTCTAAATCAAACAGGCAATGTAATAATGGTGAAAATAACAACAGGGCAATGGTGCTAAAAAAATAGAAAAATAAGTCACAAATAATTAAACTAGTTTATAACTTCTTCTCTTTCCTGTGTCAACTTCTAGTTAGGGAACAAGGACACACTTGGCTTGGTAAGGGACAGCCATGTTTCCCTTTCACAACAGCAATGAGAATTACTTTGTTCACTTGGATTGAAAGTTACCTGATTTGGATCTTTGCAGCATCTGTGAACTTTGGCCAGGCTTGCTAGTGTCTGTGTTTCTAGAATCAACTTTTTTACTTGTAGAAAAAATTTAGGAGAGATGATGTTTAATACTCCTCCTGCTCTGTAGCAAATAATGGTTGCGAGGTAAAACACAAAATTAAATATCGATGCATCCACTTTAAATCCATTAAGTGGAAATGGACTATATGTCCAAACATCATTTCTCAAAACAAATGAAAAATCTCATTCATTCAATAGTGGTTTATTGAATGTCTACTCAACATAAACACTTCATCAGGTATTAGGATAACAGCGATGTTCATAACCCACATAGAATGTGAAAGTCTAGTGAAGAATACATTTTCCTGCTTCCCACATTCTAGTGTAACATTATGAAAGCAAATGTTTTTATTACTAGAAAATAAAACCTATCCTTACATTATTTCTTAAAGCTAAAGAAGTAAGAAAAGTTTTTTTTGTTATTGTTGTTGTTAATGTATATATTTTGTTAAAAGGTATACATTTCAAACTTAAAGAATGTCATTCGCCAGGCGCAGTGGCTCATACCTGTAATTCTAGCACTTTGGGAAACTGAGGCCGGTAGCTTACTTGAGGTCAAGAGTTCAAGACCAGCCTGGCCAACATGGTGAAACCCCATCTCTAAATTAGCCAGGCATGGTGGCAGGCACCTGTAATGTCAGCCACTTGAAAGGCTGAAGCAGGAGAATCACTTGAACCCAGGAGGCAGAGGTTGCAGTGAGCCAAGACTACATGACTGCACTCCAGCCTGGGCCACAGATTGAGACTCCATCTCAGAAAAAAAAAAAGTCATTAGAAACCAACTTGTCTTTGGGTATATACCCAGTTGGGTTTCTAATGACATTCTTTTTATTTTTCTGAGATGGAGTCTCAATCTGTTGAACAATGAGAACACATGGACACAGGGAGGGGAGCATCACACACTGGGGTCTGTTGGGGGTGGGGGCCAAGGGAGGGACAGCAGGAGGGTAGGGAGGTTGGGAGGGATAACATGGGGAGAAATGCCAGATGTAGGTGATGGGGTATGGAGGCAGCAAACCACATTGCCATGTGTGTTCCTATGCAACAATCCTGCGTGATCTGTACATGTACCCCAGAACCTAAAGTACAATAAAAAATAAAAGAAGAAAAAGAAAAAAAAAAGAAACCAAACTGCCACTAATACTGTATATTTTAAAACACATTAAAATTATTTTTATAGTTTTGAAAGACTCATATATCTTCCTTCTTGGAAGAAATATGTTCAATCAACAAGTCAATAATGTGCCTACACTCTACAGAACTTTTAACACTTTTGTATTTTCTTTTAGAGAGCAAGGGCTATACTTATAGGGTAGAACTGAGTGATATGGTTTAGCTGTGTTCCCACTTAAATCTCATCTTAATCCCCATAATCCCTATGTGTCAAGGGCAGGACCAGGTGGAAGTAATTGGATCACACGGGCAGTTCCCCCCATGCTGTTTTTGAGATAGTGAGTCTCAGGAGATCTAATGGTTTTATAAGCGTCTTGCATTTCCCCTGCTTGCACTCACTCCACCCTTCCACGCTGTGAAGAAGGTCCCTGCTTCTCCTTTGCCTTCCGCTGTGATTGTAAGTTTCCTGAGGCCTCCTTATACATGCGGAACTGTAGTCAATGGAACCTCTTTTCTTTGTAAGTTACCCAGTCTTGGGTATTTCTTCATAGCAGTGTGAGAACTAACTAATACACTGAGTTTCTGTTGAATGTCAGAGTACCACTTACATCGGGAAAACAAGAATATTAGGCCCTATTTAACATTTAGTTCTGGAGACACAATTTTAAAAATACACATATGCCTCCTATGTGCTGATAGGAGTTGTTTTCATTTATAATAAAATTGCTCTTCACATAGAACACTTTCTCTTTTAAAAGCTCAAGGAGTTTCTCTGTATGCTTAATGAGATATGTGCATCTCTATTTGAATGATTTTTTTTTTCAAACAGGCGTGTAAGAGTGGCTTTCAGTTATATTACTGTTTTGTTTAAATTCAGGCATCATATTAATCACTGATCTGCTAATATTTCCACTATTTCTGTGGCAGATCCTTCACTTTTTTATCTACCCAATATCAGATAAAAATCTCTACCTTTATTTTTCTGAATGTATGGAACCCCTGAGCTCTTTACCCTCAAGCAGCAAATCGATGCTATACATTCTGAACTATGTGGAGTTTTACATATACTAATTACAAAAAGACATGGAACAGAATTGTCACTGGAGCCTGGGCTTTGTGGAGACAGAAAGACCTGGTCTTAGGCATTCAATGACATGTAAGAGCTGTGTGACTTTGGGTAAATTACTTAGTCCATCTTTGTGTCAGTTTCCTTGTGTGTAACATTGGGAGGTATTAATAGTATATCTCATGTGGTTGTTTTAAGATGTAGCAGTTTTGAAACACAGCCCCCAAATTCTATGGTACTTCCCATCAGGAAGTGGAGTTGATTTCTCTTCCTATTTAATCTGGGCTCTGGGACTACTTCACCAGTGGAATATCTTGGGTCAGTTTCTGGGCTCCTAAGAAATGGCAGCCCCCACTCGCTATCTCATAAGATGCCTTTTCTAGGAACCCCACTACACAGCCATGGTAAGAAGAAGTCCTAGATGCTCATGGTGAAACTCACAGAAAAAGGATCTAGGGCCCTCGCCTTCAGCTGTGGCTGAGCTCCTGGCTGGCAGCCTGCACCAACTTGCCAACCTTGGAAGTGTGACATCTTGGAAGTGGATCCTCTAGTCCTCGTAAAGCTGCCCCAACTGACACCATGTGGAACAGACGTGAGCCTCCTCTGTTGATTGCTGCCCAAAATTCATGAGCTAAATAAATGACTGTTGTTGTGTTCAGTCACTAAATTTTAGAACGGTTCATTATGCAGCAATTTTAATTGGCGCAAAGATTAAATGAGATAACCTATGTAAAGTGCTCACATAATTCCGGTATACAGTAAGCACTTAAAAAGTATTACCTGGCAGGGAAAACCTTGAAAAGGACATTGCACTTTGGAGAATGTGAGGGCTGAAAGAATCTTAGAGATCATCTAGGTGAGAGATGACCAACTGGTGGTCCAAGTGGCTGACAGATGTATTTTGCTTGGCTCATACAGTGTTTTCCAAAAAATTGAACAAACATTTATAAATATGGATACATCTCATGAAAATTCAGACTTCCAGCTTCTCCCCTTAAAAAGGACTGCATATTTGGCAATACTAAATCCATGTTCCCATCAGGAGCTGCAGCTATGTAAGGCTGCCCTCTTTATGCAAAACACATTCACTCAAGTCTACTCCATCTCCAGCCTCACACATTCAGAAGTAGCCAGTAATTCAATTTGTATTTACTGTATGGCCACTGTAAGCATTTGGCTTTTCAATCTCTTCTCTTATCCAATGTTATTAGTATCCAAATAAACAAATGGAGGCCCAGAGAAATGAGAAGGTATATTGCAGACAAACCTGCCTTGGGTCAGATCTGACTGTGAGCCCAACATTAGTGTTACCATTGGAGTTATGGTGGTCTCTATCTCAGCTAGGCAATCTACACCATTTGTAGTGGACCTTGTCTCTATGCTTCCCTGGATGTACCTACCTACATGGCTCTGGGCCTTGGCTGCTTGGCCACTGTCTCCATACATGGGCGGCTGCATCTGTCTTCTGTGGGACTAGGGTTGGGCTTTGGCATGGTCTCCATCATGTTTGCCGCAGGGAGGACCACAGCACTCAGTCCACCTGGTTGGACTCACATTTCTACCACTTTAGGGTCCAGGTAACAACCTGCCCTGTGGGAAGCAGGATCTATTTTTGCCATCAGTGTCCTGGAAGGATTCAGTACCACAATCTAGAAATACAGGGGAGTTAATGCCCTATGGAGCAAAATTTGTCCAGGGGAAAAGACAAAGGAAGAAACCACCTCGTGGTTCCCCTCTCTACCACTGGCAAACACACTGGGCCTAAGAGCAATGATTTTGTCTCTCAAGAAAAGTCTTGCATGACCAGGCAACAAACTGTGCTTTCTGGCAAGCTGTGGCCAGCGTGATCATGTGCCATTTTGTATTTGCGTTCCCACCTGTTTCTTCCTCACTTCCCTTTTCCTACTGTTCCAGTCCTCAAATTGTATACATCAATTCAGCACTGGCATATAAATTTTGCCTCAGGCTTTGCATTCTAGAAAGCTTAGGTTGAGGCACCATCCTTGTAAAATGACTTTTTTTTCCCCTCAAGAAACAGCTCTTTAAAAAGTAACGCTGTAATGGTAAATCCCTGAACCGGGAATAGAAGTCATGAGTTCTTAATCCCACCTCTACCACTAATGCAATGAATGATAGCAATTGATTATTTAACTAAGGTGATTCACAGTTGGCCCATCTAAAAAGTGAAAGGGAACATCATAAATCAGTATTACCCAGTCCTTTTTATATCACAGTACACAAAATTTGTATTTGTGTAGTACCTTGGTTCAAAGCCAAATGTAGCAGGCTCAGGGATTCTGTCTCTCTAGGCTATTCAGGCTAAAGGATCATCAGTTTCTTAGTCGATTTGCCACCCAGTCGTTATATACCAGAGTGCTATGGCAGGGTTCAAAGGTGGAGATTTTCGAGTTTTCTGACAGCAATATACGATGAGAAATTCACTTTAATATTATTAGCAGTACAACCAGATATGTCTAGGCAATGATTCTCAAACTGGAGGTTATTTGCCCCTGCCTAGAGAATTTTTGGCAATGTCTGGAGAGATGTTTTTTTGTCACGACAGGGGAAAGTGTGCTACTGTCACCCAGTGGGTAAAAACCAACTAGGGCTGCCATAACAAGTACCATGAACTGGAAAGCTTGAACAGGAATGTATTTTCTCATTGTTCTGGAGACTGCAAGTCCAAGATCAAGGTGTCTAAAGGCAGGTTTTTCTTTGAGGCCTCTTTCCTTGGCATGTGGATGGCCATCTTCTCCCTGTGTCTTCACATGATTTTCCCTCGATTTCTGTCTGTATCCTAATGACTTAAAGATAAGTCATTAGGAGACCGTTGTATAAGGAGACCATTTATATTGGATTAGGGCCTCCCCTAATGACTTCATTATAACTTAATCATATGTAAATCATATATAACTTGATTACCTCTTTAAAGACTCTATCTCCAAATACATTCCAAGGTACTAGAGATTAGGACTCCAACATATAAATTTTGGAGGAACACAATTCAGCCCATAATACCAAGGATGCTGCTAAACATCCTATAATGCATACAACAGACATCCTTCTTACCAAACATATATACAATAAAAAATTATCTGGCTTGAAATTCCAACAATGGCAAGACCCTTGTCTAAAACCCTGGTCTAGCACATACTCAGTGCTCAATAAATTTTATTTGAATACATAATGCATGACTAAAAATATTTAACTGAAACAAAAGCTTGATAAAATAATAGTGCAGCAACTTATGATACACTGTTATTTTCTCTTCTAAATTTTTTTTTCTGAGATGAATTCTCTCTCTGTCACCCAGGCTGGAGTGCAGTGGTGCAATCTCAGCTCACTATAACCTCTGTCTCCTGGGTTCTGGCGATTCTCCTGCCTTAGCCTCCCAAGTAGCTGGGACTATAGGCGCACACTACCATGCCCAGCTAATTTTTTGTATTTTTCATAGAGACGGGGTTTCACTGTGTTAGCCAGAATGGTCTCGATCTCCTGATCTTGTGATCCACCCACCTCGGCCTCCCAAAGTGTTAGGATTACAGGCATGAGCTGCTGTACCTGGCCTTCTCTTCTAATTTTTTAATGTTGGTTGCAACTACTAAATTGATCTCATGACCCGCTAGTATATCTTGACCTACAGTTTTTAAAATGCTGGTCAAAAGTATTGACAGATTTAAAAATCTTGTAGATCAATATTTTAAAACAAATACAATATATAGATTGCTGCTATAAGTCAGTTAGGCTTGTTTTTAACAGAGAGACTAGGATTTATTTCTCAAAATTATTATTTTAAGGTAGTCTTTTAAGAAGGCAATGCAGTTGTCCAAATGATGCTACTGTTGTTTAAACAATTCAAGAGTTTCTTCTGGAAGATATGACATTGTTTCCTTCAGAGCTTGGAGAATAATCATGTATGTGCCATAAACTCTAAAAACAGTTCTATAAATGGACTGGCCAAATACTTTCAGTGGTTTAGAGTAACTATAATATGAGTTTTAATGGAACCATTCTCTCTCTTTTTTTTTTTTTTTTTTTTTTGTTAGAGTTTCACTCTGTTGTGTAGGCTGGAGTGCAGTTGCAGGATCTCAACCTCCACCTCCCAGGTTCAAGCGATCTTCCTACCTCAGCCTCCCAGATAGTTGGGACTACAGGCATGTACTACCATGCCTGGCTAATTTTTGTATTTTTAGTAGAGACAGGGTTTCACCATGTTGGCCAGGCTGGTCTCGAACTCCTGACCTCAGGTGATCCACCTGTCTTAGTCTCCCTGAGTGCTAAGATTATTGGCATGAGCCACCATGCTCAGCCTGAATGGAACCATTCTTATCTGCATACATAAGTTCTGGCGATTTGCTCAGTGTCCATTAACTGCATGTATGACTATATGCTGGGAGTATGAAAATGCATGATTTTGTGTAGCTCTTCAAATCATACCTACTTGTTCTGTTATCAGCACATGTTTAGAAATGTTTTCCGTAGCTTTGTGGTGGAAAAAGCTGCATGTCCACTTTTACAAGAATGATGAAGGAAAGTTTTCCTTAAAGTCACAGTGTAACACTCTTTATAACTAAAAAAAAAAAAAAAAAAAAAAAAAAAAAAAAAAAAAAAAAAAAAAAAAAAAAAAAAAAAAAAAAAAATTAATTCGCTTTGGCAGATTTATACTATAGCCAAAAAAGTATTTAAGACACAATGTTTTTCATCTCTTATTCTGAAATTATAGAAATAAATGCTTCATAAATGGAATTCAAATTCAATGTATTAGATCATCAAACATGATGTAAAGACAAAAATGATATTTTGTTATGTATTATAAAAGGAACACATGATTTTAGTTTATAAGAAATCTTTATAAAATAATATAAAATGGAATGTCACAGTCTCTAGAGAAATTCAGTTAATTGTGTCATTCATACCCTTGCAACATTTAGAACGTAGCATTTTTCTGCAAATAGAATATACATTATTCAAATTGTATTTTTAATAGATACATAATACTCCAGGGTACCCCCTACCTGAACTCACACAGATCAAGATTTGACTACTCAGGATAACAGAATCCTGAGGTAAAATTAGGTTGGGTAAAAGAAAAATAAAGGCGATTAAATGCCTTCCATACTTGAGTTAGTGAAATGAGATAGTCTCTATCAATTTAATAGATACGTAACACTTCATGGTAAACCTAATTTTATCTCGGGACTCCATTCTCCTGAGTAGTCAAATTGTGATCTGCATGAGTTCGGGGTTTTCCGGCACTGCATTTGTCTGAGTTACCTGGGGTTTAGATAGAACAGAGGTTATAGGGTGTGGGTATGGCATCTTCCCCTTGGTGGTTGTTTTTCCACGCAGACAGATGCAGAACTGTATATTGTCCCATCTGGTCCTCAGTCACTGATCCACATTAGATCTTTGCTGATCATCCCTGGATCACATTTTAGTCCTTTCAGAAGCCGTGGATCTCTTTGTTATGTCTACATTGCTCTCAGACACAGGGAATTACTTTGCCATGCTGGATTTGAGGGAAATCTTGCAAGCTCTCTCAGATCCATCTTTCAGTTACACCACACAGCTCTTCCTACTCCATTCTTTCAGCATTATGTCAGGATACTGCCAAAATTGTGGATCTTGTCACTTTCCAGGCATCTAACAAGAAGCAAGTTTTCTTTTTTTCTCAGACTTGGCAAGTTTTCTTTTCTCTCAGACTTCGTTACCTCCCACTCCCAAACCCCTGAATTCATTCTTACATAGAAGGCTCCTTCCTGGGACACACACATGTTTTTCTTCTAAGTCCTCTTCTCCCAACCCAGGGATTATTATTATTTTTTATATCAGAATTATTTTCCTAATTTAGCAATATGTCTTAGAGACTTTCATGGCAGGGCAATAAATCTGTCGCCATCTTTTGGGCAGCTGATTACTATTTTATTGTGTAGAATTTCATGCATATTTATTTCTTCTTTTGTCCTTCAATTTCCTTGTTTTTTTTCTCCCTTTAATTTTTTTCTCTGAATGAAACAATATAGATACAGAAAATGTACAAAGTAACAAAAAGTTCAAACTATGTAAAATGAAAAGTAAATTTTACCTTTCTGTGCCACTTCCCAGGGACTACAATTTTTAACAGCTTCTTATTTTTGTTCTTTTGGTGGTTTCTATTGTAATTTTAAGTGTTATGCTTCTATTTATTTTTAAGTCTTTATCAAAATATTAGTTTCCACAGCTAAAAAGAAAACAGCAAAAAAAAATACTTATAATGAGTAACATTAATTTAATGGGTCTGTCAGAAAGATTAGAAGCTTAAACACATGCTCAGCACAACATCTTGAACCAAAAGTCAGAGTAGGCAGGTTGACATCACGGTTAACATGAACTCTACCGGCAGTCTAAGTTGTAATTCTGGCTCTGTCACGTTCTCACTGTGCAATCTTAGGCTCTGTGAGACTCATTTTCCTCATCTTTAAAATTAAGCTAAAATCATATCTAGCTTGTAGAATTTTCCTGAATTAAAGAAAATGGTCTTTTGTGTAAAATACGTCAAAATTTGGATTCCACTCATGGTACATACTAACCACATCTTGACAATGTCAACTTGGACTTGTTCTCAGACATCATTAAAACCAGGACTCGTAAGAGCTCTCTCTCTCAAAAAGTTGTGTGAGGAGTCCCTTAATGAAATATTGATAGGTAAAACTGCCTGGTATATAGCAGGCACTTCAGAAATGCTCATTTCTCTTTTTCAGTCCTGTTAGGACTGAATGATTGCCCAGGCATGGAGATCTTGGCTAATTTTCTTTTTATTTTATTTATTTCCCCCATATTTTTAGTTGACATATAATAATTGTATGTATTTGTGGGATACTGACTGATGTTTTGATACATGCATGTCATACCAGAGCAATTAGCATATCTACCATTTCAAACATTTACAATTCCTTTGTGGTCTGAACATTCAAAATTCTCTCTTCTAACTTTTTGAAAATATACAGTGATTTATGGTTAACCATATTTATCCTGAAATGCTATAGAACCCTAGAACTTATTCCTCCCAGTTAGATGTAATTTTGTATCCCTTAACCAACTTCTCCCTATTCTTCCCTCTGACCCTTCTGGGCCAGGGAATTTTTATCTATGGTTGCAGGTATGTAAGTTTCTCTTATTCACTGCACAAGCTTCCAAATATTTCGTTGATGTCAGAGACTAGGCTTCTGGAACTCAAAAGGCAAACATTCTCTATTTATGTGTTATTTGTGTTCTACTGTGCCATTCATCCCTGGAAGCAGCTGAAAAAAAATTTAAGTAAAATATATAAAAGCTGACATTACAAAATGTTACCTCATTACACGTATATATGTCCTACTTATGATTCCTTATAGGTAGTCACTCATGTTGTTTCCATTTTTGTTGCAATTGTTTTTTTCCCAAAAGTTATTGGGATACAGTTGGTATTTGGTTACATGAGTAAGTTCTTTAGTGATGATTTGTGAGATTTTGTTGTACCCATCACCCAAGCAGTGTACGTTGCACTGCAGTCTTTATCCCTCACCCTCCTCCCACTCTTCCCCCTAAATTCCCAAAGTCCATTGTATCATTCTTATGCATTTGCATCCTCATAGCTTAGCTCCGTTAACATCTTGCCCATATAGCTTAAGAATTTATGTAAGAATATAGACAATAAAAATCCGAGCATTGGAATTCCTGGGATAAAGGGTAAGTGTTTTTAAAATATTGATGAATATCACCACATCTCCCTTTCAAAAAGAGTACACTATTGCAATCTTGTATACATGTGCCTGTCACTCTGTAGCTTCATTTTCTAGTGTTTATCACATATTTAAACTTCTTTCACTCTGACAGCTGAAAATATGATCTCTTGGTTTTCTGATTTTCCATGTCTTTAGTTATACGAGTGATTGAACATATTCTCACAGGTGTTCTGGCCTTTTGCATCTTACATTCCCTGAACTCCTTATTGATATGCAAAAAACCTTTTTAGATTATGTTACATAATCTTAAAGTGCATTAAATAATATGTTTTAAAAATAAATATATTTATTTACTTTTGATTAGGAAGGCCAATTACATAGAATTTAAGGCAACTACTTCCCAGTTTCTCCTTCATTTGACAGCAACTGAATATTATATAGGGATAACAAAACTGAGGATGAAAAACTGATTCACTAACACAGAACTAATAATTATGCTTTGACAATGTTATCATATCTTCACACTGCAAATGCAGAGCTAATTCTCATCAAAATGGGATTTGTTCCAATACTCACATGATAGCAGCCATGAGAGACAGCTAACATAATCAGGGAATATCCCTTGAGCATGTGTAATTATGCCAAGAGTCCAATAACTAATTAGGACAATGGATTTTGGTTTCAATTCAAATGTTGCAGAACATCTATTTCACATATCCTTTGTTGTCACTGTCTCAAACAGCTTCCACAACAGTCGATGTGCTCCTGGTAAGAACTTCACAAAGAGACACTAAAAGAACACACATATGAACTTCAGAATGAACAACTGATTACCAACTGTAAATTAATTTTTTCAACACCTCAATTCTGTAACATCTAAAAAATCTGATTTCTCACTCTTTAAACCTTCTCTGTGTCCATTTATTATATTTCGTAACTCATATTTATGGATATCTTACCCAAATTAACATACTGTCTTCCAGCTAGAAAGCACCTTGAAATATGAGTAACACCTAGGTTCCTTACAACCATCACGCTTCACCCTTATCTTCATCACAATTGCTACCATGTCCTGAAGCCATACCATGTGCGAGGCAACAATGCCAGGTATTTATTGCAAGTCCTATTTTATAAATGTAGCCTCATGTTTAGAGATGTTAAAAAAAACTTGCCCAAAGTCAGCATTTGGTACGTTGCAGAATCAGCATTAACAGGTTCTGGGGGTCTGATGAATTCTTCAAGGAACAAGGAGGGATTTTTAAATACAAGCTATGGCATTTCTTGGAACAGACTTTTCTGGAACTGCTACTTAATAGCTCTCAATGCCAAGGCCCCTGTGTACATCACCTTTCCCCTGGGCAGTTAGGGATCCCGTCAGTGCTCTAACCAGCTCTGTTTAATCCTGCGTAGATTGTAAGGTAGGTGAGGCAGCTTGTGTTAAATAATTCAAACATTAAGGAAGAGACCATATGAGGCATCAACTGGATTCCTGATTCTCTGCCCCATCTTTTGGCTACATTCTCCGCATGATGAAAATGGCCCTAGATGGGCTCCTTTCTCTTCAGGTGTTCCATCTTGGTCAGAAACTGTCCACTTCACAGTGTTCTGACCTTCACCTCATGGTATTTAGGCTAACTTGTTGAGAAAGCATGGAAAATACCTTTGCCTTAAGAGGTAGAAAGGGGAGGAATGGGATTTGGGAAGGAAGGGTTGGAAGGAGAATTAGTCTAGTGGAAACAGACCAGTGGTCATCCAAGTGTTAGAGCTGGATGACAGAGCCCTTTAAAAATATCTCAAGCCAGCGGGGCGTGGTGGCTCAAGCCTGTAATCCCAGCACTTTGGAAGGCCGAGGCTGGTGGATCATGAGGTCAAGAGATTGAGACCATCCTGGTCAACATGGTGAAACCCCGTCTCTACTGAAAATACAAAAAATTAGCTGGGCATGGTGGTGCGTGCCTGTAATCCCAGCTACTCAGGAGGCTGAGGCAGGAGAATTGCCTGAACCCAGGAGGCGGAGGTTGCGGTGAGCTCAGATCGCGCCGTTGCACTCCAGCCTGGGTAACATGAGTGAAACTCCATCTCAAAAAAAAAAAAAAATCTCAAGCCAACAATTTGGGGAAAGCAACACTCTCGGGTATACATATACTGGGCGACGTTTCCAAATAGCACCTTGCCCAGATCAGCACACTCCATAGGCAGGGAGCCCCTAATCACTGAACTCTATGCTTCATAATTCAGCCCTAAGTAAACCTGATGATTGAGTTCCTTCTTATCCTTACCAGAAGTAAGTCTAAAATTTCACCCAGGGATTTTGAAACAGGGAGAGTAGCTCTCATCCCACTTGGAGGCTTTAGATTGAACATCCTTGATTTTAGTTAATTTCCTAATTTGCAAAACCTAAGGCTCATAGAGGAAAAGAAAGTTGTCCAAGACCACACAGAAAAAAAAATTTCTTCTAATGTAATAATTTTCAAATACTATTTAGAAGACTGAATTTAGATCCAGTTTAACACTAATGATCTATTTTATATCTAAATGTTGCAGAAATTTTAAGTTTCCCAGAGAAGCATTTTTCCCCTTAAAATAGCTAACATTTATTGAACTCAGCACAATGTCATGTACTATGCTAAACATTTTTTTCCCCCAATTTTTCTTTTAAGTTCAGGGGTACATATGCAGGATGTACAGGTTTGATACATAGGTAAACGTGTGCCATGGTGATTTGCTGCACAGATCATCCTATCACCCAGGTATGAAGCTCATATGCTAAACTTTTTGCCTATACTATGTCATTTAATCTTTATGGTAATGCTGGGAGGAAGAAAACTGTATAAATCAATATTGCATAGGTGATAAAATAAAGGCTCAGAGATTACAATCATTTGTGAATTGGTAATATATAAAATCATATCCAAGTTTTGAATTCCAAAGCTCAAGCAAGCTCTCAACTACTGTGAGATCCTGAGGCCCCATACAGCATTTGAAGTATTTATAGCAAATAAAAAGCCCTGCTTCAAAGGATTTGCACATGCTATTCCTTCCCCCTAGAATGCTCTTCCTCCAAATATCTGCAAGGTTTAAACTCTCACTTCATGTCTCTGCTCAAATGTTTCCTTATCAACGAGAATTTTTCTGACCACTTGGTATAAAATACATACTCCCTGCATCTATTCCATATTAGGAGATTCTTATCTCCTTCGCTATCTCATGTTTTTATGTAGAATTTATTATCATCTCACTGGAAATAAAATCTCCCTGAGGTCAGAAACTTGAATCTGTTCACTGCATCTCCAGTACCAGAAGAGTGCCTGCTACATAGTAGGTGCTCATGAAATATGTCCAGAATGAATGTGGGGATGAATGAGTAAATAAATCAAATAAGTACAATCACATCTCCAACATTGGCCCCATAAAATGCCAATCAAAGGGGTATTTGGGGGACCCCAGGGAGTTTGATTTAAAAGGTATCTGATTTTTAGAAAGAAATTTAATAAAGAATATTTAATTATGTCAGTGCCTGATATTAAAGCATCCAAGGGGATACATTTTTTCTTCAAGCCTAGACAGCTGGGAGAAGAATGTACCAGTCTGCTCTCCTTGTCTGTCCTTGTGTTCCTTCTTTCTTGCATAGCTCTGTATATTTAAGAGTCTTTGGAGACACTCATCATAAGAAATGTAGAAAACGCATTTTTTTTTCCTTTTCATAAGCCAAACACTTATTCCCAGTAGGCAACATTTAGCAATGAAGTGTTTTTGACTCCAACACTTATCAGTGTTTCTGAAATATACAGGGTAATTAAATTACTCAGAGGTCGTGCTTTAATCAGGAGCAAATTTAATGAATATTCAGACTGTTCATTGTAGAAAATGGGAAAAGATTTTCAGAATATTCCCATTACAGAATCAAAAGTCACCCAGAAGAGGGTGCTAATGTTCTTTATAAAATATATACGCCCCCCCCCACACACATAGATACTCAACAAAGCTTTCTTATATAACTTATCAATTGACACTAACTGTATATACTGAACATTAATTATAAAATATAAACATGAGCAATTCAGAAAGTTAAAATAATTGCCCATTGATAGCACTAAAGTTCTTAAAAATGGGGGCAGTTTATAAAATCTACCCTAATTCTGGAAAGATTAATTAACAATTAACCATATCACCACCGAAAATAATGTATTTTCTATCACCAAAAATGCCCACCAGACTTAATGTTATAATATTTCATTAAAACACAAACCTTTATCAAAGCTAAGAGACGATGAACCAAATATAAACATTTTGGCTAACACTTAATATTATAGTCAACGACAGATTTTAAATAAAAATAATACTCCTTTCATTTGGTTAATTGCATATTCTTTATTCAAAGGCTTTTCTTTTGAGGGTTAATAAAGATGATTACCAAATATTGCTTAGTTTTGATTCAGGAACAATCATATTCTAGATTCTGGTTACGTACTCCAAATGAAAACAGAGATTTGACATTGGCATCTTTTCTAGTTCACGTGGCCAAAAATAAAATTTTGCAAAGAATAAAGCTTCTGCAAACCAAGTAATTCTCAAAATCCCTTTTCCTTATGCTTCGGAGATGTAAGTTGAAGATAGCCATGGCAGAAAACATCTTTCTTTTATGTTTATAATGTGTCCTAATTTCTTTTCCTTATCCTAGGTTTTCTAAGCTTCCGTTTTTATAGTTCAAGCAATTTGTATTTTGATTATTTCTTTGAAGCAGACCAGTCATGTGAACTGTACATTTTCTGTAGGCAAAATGAATGCAAATAAGAAGAGCTTTCTGTGTCTGCCTAAGTGATTTTACTTAGAATACAAATAAGAAAAGCCGTGCAGACAGCGAAAGCTATTTTTACATTCCATTATTAGCTTCTAGGCATAGCAGATTTAAGAGGACATCTGTATTCCAAAAAGCTCAATAGATTGATAGTCCTAAATGAAGTTGCCATCTTGCAGAGCTTGTGGAACATGGCTATCATTGGAAAGAAGCAGTGCCTTTGCATGAAAAGAGTCAGCTTAGTCATTCACACACAAAATGCGTGTGCCATTTTCAAGTCAACACTACCAAGCTAAAGTGGAGAAACACAGGCAGTTGGATGAGTTAGAGAACGGAGCAGGGATTGAACAGGCCTGTGACACCAAACAAGTCTGTCCTTATGCTAAGAGCCATTACAGTATTTCTACTGAATTCACAGATAGGAGTGAGTTGTCATCACTTAACAGATCTGAGTTGTTCTCAGATCCGTTCTCTGTCCTTCTTTACCTGGTTGTGTATTGCAGGGAACTACATTTTACAGCCTCCGTTGCCATCTGATTCCAGATGGGTTTAGCTAAGAGAAGACTCTAATGGAAGTGTGGAGAGCAGGGGAAGGATAAGATCCAGGATGTCTACCCCATCCCAATTTGCATTAGATACATTATCTGTGTGGCTCTAGTTCCTGCAGGTTAGCCTCTACCTCCATGGCCTCATTTCCATGCCAGCCCATATGGTGACCTTGCCCCCTGAGCTCTGAAGCTTTTCTCACTCCATTCCTAGGTTGGTGGTGGCTTCTTTGCTTTCACTAAATTCAGTGTTGCCTGATAATGCTTCTGTAAAGTTTATTCTCTGTAGGTTTATTGCCGAGTTAAAAATGAGGAAACTGAGGCCAGCACAAGAAAATTAGATGCCAATTTATTCAGCTCCTGGGTGAGGTTCTGTGGTCCCAGGGAGAGGGGCCAGGGAAGTCGCGCCTGACTCCTTTCAGGAGTGGGGTTTTATAGGGAGTGAAGGCGTTCGATTGGATTTGGAGAAACAGGATGTGGACGGGGTGAGCTGCTATTGGTAGGTAGGTGGGATTTCCGGTGAGCGGGCTAAGTGCTGAGTGCAGAGGGGATTTCCAAGGGTGAGGTTAGGTGCCGAGTGCAGAGGGGATTTCCAAGGCGGAGCTAGATGATGGGCATATTCTGATAATGTAATTTTCCAGCGGGGAGGGAGATGGGCATGTTCAAACTCCCGGCAAGGCAACCAGCCTTACAGCTTCATGGTTCCTTAGCTATTCTGTTACTTTTGTAAGCAAGTCCCTGTATTAGATTCCTTTGGTTTGAAATACTTACAGGGCTCTTTTCCCTGATACAAGGAGCTATAATTTGTGTTACAAGAATATTTTGAAAGGACGCTCCTTTCTAGCTTAGCCTGTACATTTTATTCCACAGCCTGTATATTTTATTATCTTTTAACTCAATCTGGGACAAAACAAAAATTGGTTAAAAACATCTTCTCCAGCACTTTCTATCCTTTTCATTGCACACACAAAATGACCACATATGTAATTCTGAGGAAGTTATGACAATATGATATTTCTCACATGGTTACACTGAATGCATATTTTACATTATTATTTAAAACTCTTTAAATGGGCTATTAAATGAATCGGTTAGGAAAGAAAGAAAACAACCTCCAAGCTACATGCGTGATAAAAGTTTGGCAGGAGTTAGCATTAGAGGAAGAATTATTTATGCCTCACCACTTTCAATACATTATTCCATTGTCTTTTTCCCATTGTTCTATATCTACCTGAAATAGGAATAGCAGAAGTATCTTCCTCATTTGATTGTTGGGAACACTAAATAAAACATACTTAAAATAATGTCTGGTCCACAGCAATTACTCAATAAATGTTAGCTATTCCTGTTAACTATGTCTTTTGTAGTTTTAATAATCATTCTTTTGTAGGAATACATCTTTCAATTTTTGGTAGCCTTTAAAAGTTTTTCTTGTTTCTGATATTCTGCAGTATTACTATGATGATTCTTCTAGATGTAAGCTTGTTTTTCTTTGTCCTATTTAGATTTTGGGATGCTCTTTGAATCTTAGAATTGACTACTTTTGTCAATCCTGGACAATTATTGATTATTTTCTCTTCTAACATTAGATATCATGTATTCACTTTACTCTCTCCCCCTAGAATTTCTATCAGATGTATATTAGACACTGTCTTCCTATTTTCTGTCTCAATTTCCCCTGCTTTTTCTTCTCTTCCATATTCTAGGTCATTACCTTGGATCTATATTCTAATATGCACATTTTTCCTCATTGTGTATCTGTTATTTGTTCAACCAATTAGCTGATCTTTTCTTTCAGTGAGTTATAATTTTATTTTCAGATTTCCATTTTATTCTTTCCCATTTTTCAAACCTGTCCTATTCATACTGTTTTGTGTTTATCTTTTGTATTTCCTTTTTACCTATCTAAACATCTTAAAAATAATTTAGTCTTTTTAAGATAATTCTATTTGCTCCTATTAGTGTGCAAATTATTTTTGTTTGTTGTTGTTGCATCATCTCTCTCTTCACCCAGCAATTCACTTCCTTTCATGTTTTGAATCTCCAACCAGGGGGCTCATCTTCAGCTGAGACTGATTTCTATGTGTGATCTGGGTTTTAGAGATCCCTATTGGGTGACTTTGTCTCTTCTGAGGGTCTGTGAGTTTCACTCATTTAAGGTCAGTTGATTTCTCCACGAGGAGTTTCTGTTCCTTACTAGTGGTGTGAATTCATACCTGCTCATTTACACAGTGATGCATTCAAATTTCCAAGGCTAATTTTTCTAGCCTCAACCCTGGATATGTAGCAAGTTCTCTTGCTGCTTCCCCCAGCTGGCGGGGGCAGTTTTCTCAGTCCCTAGGAGTCCTGGTTTGTTGCAGGTATCTCAGCTCTAGTTCCCTCTATAATAAAGACCTGTGTCCTGGTCTACCCTCTCTGGACAGGCACACCAACTCCCACACCCAGCCATTAGGACCCATACCTGCTTCTCATAACACTCTGATATATTTAACCAAAGCTCTGCTCATGTCTTTGATTTTGAGTTAGCTTTCCATTTCTGTAAGCGGGTATTTCCGTCTTTTGGTTTTGAATTTGAATTCACATTATCTTTTATTTTCTTATCTATTTTATGAATTCAGATTCTAATTAGAAGGGGTTATTTCCTCAGTGTTATTCCTTATATTAATCATGTTGAAAGAAAAATTGCTTGTCAATTATAGAAAGATTATTTTACAATATATAGTTTCTGTAACTTCTGAAACACCTGAAAGGGGCTGTAGGTATAGTCCATTACCAGAAGGAAAATAATATAACCCTAGCTGATCATGAATCCACAAGAATTCTGTGACATGATCCAAAAAATTTTAAAATTTCCCATCAGAGTATTGATTCGCTTGGTATGCTTTTGGCTGGATATAACAAAAAACGCAACTAAAATTGGCTTAAAAATAAGAAAAATATATTTTCTTATCTAACCAAAAGCTAAATATAGGATCATTTCAGGGTTGGTTAACTGAGTGGTTCGTTATTGCCTGAGGTTAAATTCTTCATAAATTTCTTAATTTACCTCTTACACTTAAGATAATTGTAGCAGTTTCAGGCATAATAACTTTAACGTGTATCGAGACATAGGAAAGGAAGGAAAATCGTTTGTTTATTCTTTAGACTTCTTTTTTTTTAAAGTGCAAGGAAGAATTTCCAGAATTCCCGGTGGATTTACCCTCAAATCTCATTGATTAAAAATGCATCATATACCCATTTTCGAACCAATCACTGGCATAGGAAATAGAATTAACATTAACGGCAAAGATCAAATTAGTCTCATTCTGGGGTTGGTAAGAAGTCCAGAAGCTGCCCAATGACTGAACAATATCAGGAACCTGTTACCTTTGAAAAGAGGAAGTAGCTATTAGATAAAGAGCCAATAATATTTGACATTTTCACCTTTCACCTTACTCAGCATTAGGGGAGAATATGGAGGTCCATTCTCAGGTCTGCTTAACCTTTGAATTTTCCATCTCCCTTTCCTCCTTTGACCTTTCCGACCCAAGCCCCTGCTAATGCTCTTAAGCAAGCTGGGAGACTACAGTTGTTTCTGTCTCTGTCCTGTAAGGGTGAAGGTGGATCCTGACAGTTGATACCTTCTTACAGCCTGTGCAAAGTCTGAATTTTTTTTAACGTCTTCAGACTGAATCATCTGTAAGATAAATCTGCTTTAGAACTTGGTCTTTCTGATGTCCCATGACACTGTCAAGAGTTGCATCTGTGGGTGTTGTCAATAGGGGGAATACAAAGTGTCATGGCACAGTGGGATTCTGCCATAGGGCAATTAGCTGGTGACGTGCTGGCATGAATAGAGCACGGTTTCCTCCTTTTAGAGACTGGAGTCCCAGCTAGCACAGGCTGCATGACTTGTATTATGAAAAATGGGAAATTCTCACTCACACAAAGAGTATGTGTGTAACTGGCAATGACTTGCAGGTCATGGACCCTGCAAAAATGTCTTTTGCAATGATCGATCAATCCCTTCACTCACAGTGCATGTTATGAGTTACAGGACAATAGCTTCTCGGATAAGTCCCCTTGGGTGAGGTAATCGTCATTTATCAGTCCTCTCATTTCTTCCCCAACCTCCAGACATACTGCCACACCTTATATATTCCTCCACACAAAGACCTGTTTCGTCTTTTATTTCCTTTTAGACTTCAGAGGCCCCCGTAGCAAGAGCACAGATCATCAGCTACAGGAAAACACCTTTCCCTTCCCATGAATGCAGGGAATGCTGTAATATTTTCCAGATGGTGAGAAAAAACATTTGCTTTTTTTCCTAGAATGTTGTCTATGGAGGCAAGTGCCCTGTTAAAATGGGATGAGTGCTTTGGATGCAGGAAAAAAGTAAAACATATAATAATATAATTAACTTTTTAAGCTAAAGTAGGTTGAATACTTTTATCCTGTTAAATAAGTTCACTTTATTGTCAGATTGAACTCTTTCTGTTTCTGTCTCTTGTAAGTTTGGACTGCTTTGCATATTATGTCTCTAATGTGTTTTATGTTTTCAAAAACTAACAAAACTCATGAGGAGTAAGGAGATAAGACACAAAAGGATGAAGCTGATGCAATAGATCAAATAACCTCCCCTGTCTCACATATAATCCCAGCCTAATTAAACTGAATTACTTAGCCTTATAGAGACAGGAAGAGATAAATAAGATTATCAAGGGCCTAAATCCATCTGATAATCTATTTCCATCTTATAAATATTTTAATTGACAATTGGTTGACAGTGGTAGGGTGGGTAACAATGGAAGGATGGGTGTATAACATACTTGACAACGGTGGGATGGTAAGGTGGGTGTGTGACACACATGACAATGGAAGGATGGGTATGTGACACACTTGATAATGGTAGGATGGGTGTGTGACACACTTTACAATGGTAGGATGGGTGCATAATATACTTGACAATAAAAGGAGGGGTGACAATGGTAGGATGGGTGCATAATATACTTGACAATGGTGGGATGGTAAGGTGGGTGTGTGACACACACGACAATGGAAGGATGGGTATGTGGCACACTTGATAATGGTAGGATGGGTGTGTGACACACATGACAATGAAAGGATGGGTATGTGACACACTTGATAATGGTAGGATGGGTGTGTGGCACACTTTACAATGGTACGATGGGTGCCTGACATATTTGACAATGGTGAGATAGATGACAATGGTAGGATGGGTGTGTGGCACACTTTACAATGGTAGGATGGGTGCATGACACACCTGACAATGGTAGAATGAGTGACAATGGTAGGACGGGTGACAATGGTAGGATGGGTGACAATGATAGGATTAGTGCATAACACATCTGACAATGATAGGATAGGTGACAATGGTAGCATGGGTGCATGACACATCTGACATCCACCATTGTCACCTATCCTACCATTGTCAGGTGTGCCATGTACCCATTGTAACCACTGTCACCCATAATATCATTGTCAGGTGTGCCATGCACCCATTCTAACATGCACTCATGGTAAGGTATGTGTGTGACACACTGGGAAATGGTAGGATGGGTGACAATGGTAGGGTGGGTGCATGACACACTTGACAATGGTAGGATGTGTGTGTGACACCTGTCACACTTTACTAGTCAAGGGTCAGGGAATGTAAAGTTTGAAGAAACTGTGCCAGAGTGTTAGATGAAAATGTCAGCAAAGACATATGTTGAATCCACATCTATAATGAGAGTGTTAAAACAGATAGCACAGCTCAGTCTCAGCTGAGAGGAACCTATGCACATAAAACCTCATTAATGGCCAGCTCCATAGGAAGATGATATTTGTGCCATTTCATTCTTCAAAATAATATTGCTCAACCTTGGTTTTGTCCAAACCTAAAAATCTTACTAATTTCTTTATTATTTTTTAATTAAATATTACGACTAAAAGTGTAACACAGCAATGATAATTTTAGAATCCATTCTTTAAAGGTAACACAGCCTTCTCCAAGATACAAATATACCAAATTGCCCTACTACCACACATCAAAATCACTGCTATGAAATAATATCCTCACTAGCTCACTGAAATTATGCCTTCAGGGCTCTATTTTGTTTCACTTTGATCCATATTAAATAGAAATAACCACAAGAATGTCAAAACATATAAGCTCCATTAGTCATTAAAATAAAGTGAATGAATGCCAGATCTCTTCTTATTTTATATCACAATTAATTTAACAGCACTAAGAAAACCTTGAAAATTTGCTTCCTATTTATAGCTCCATTTATGTTTAACCTAACAAGAAGGCTCTCTTGTTCTGTGTTTCTGCATTCCCTACCCCTAGTTTTTCATGTCTAAAAGTCACTCCAAAATTATATCTCAGCAGATGGGAGGGGGAGGGAAGAAGGGGAGAGTAGAGGGTGGAGAGGGAAGGAAAGGAACTGCTGAAGAGAAAAGAGAGCCCAAATCAATTAGACCCTCTTCTCTCTGGTAGGTAGAAACTGAATCACAGAAAAAAAAACAATTGAATGATGTGTTTAAACTGAGTTTCTTTATTTCATTAAAATGAAATAGATTCACTTCTGCTCAGGATAAAATGGCATAGAAGAGTTTCTCCCTGCTCCTCTCCACTGTGCACAGCTATAAACCCTGGAAATAGCAGAAGGGACAGCCAGAGGTGAATGCTGAGAGGTGGTAAGAAAGCAAGACAACTTCAGACCTCAGGACTGGGTGTAGCATGGGTGTATGACACACCTGACACCCACCATTGTCACCTAATAATTTAACAGCACTAAGAAAACCTTGAAAATTTGCTTCCTATTTATAGCTCCATTTGTGTTTAACCTAACAAGAAGGTGAACACCTGGAACAGCATAGTACCGGGGTGTCATGCCCCTCACCCAACTTAGGAAGCTGACCCACACATCAGGTCTCAACTCAACTCTAACAAGAGTGAGCATCTCAGGTTGGCTGACTTTTCCCCTAGACCAAAAAGGAGTCCCACCAACATCAAGCAAGTGGTACGGCACTGGTGGGGAGGAGCAATTGGGAATTCTACCCAATATTACCAGCTAGGAGCAACACTCTCCTTCTCTGCCAAGTCTTAGATGCTCCAACCCTCCCAGTGACAACTGAGGCCAGGCCTGGTGATTTCCCTTCCAGGCCTTCAAAAAGCACAAACCAGAACCAGTGGGAGCTCCATAAGCACCATTTAAACAAAGCAGACCAAAACAGCACCTCAAAAGCTCTGAAAATTAAGCTGTCATTGAAATCACAGCCAACAAAACCAGGCCAAGATCCCCATATTAAACCTAAACCTGATAAAGTGAAGATTTAAATAGGACTGTGAGTTTCCTAACATAATAGATGAAATGTCCACAGTAGGATTGAAAGCCATCCGTCGCACTAAGAATCAAGAACACTGCGACTTGAAAAAGGAAAGACAAGCAGCTGATGCCAGTGCCCACTGAGATAAATCAGGTGTTAGATTTATCTGACAAGGATTTTAAAGCAGCCATCATGAGAATGCTACAGCAATAAATTACACATTTTCTTGAAGAACATGAAAATTTCAGCAAATAAATAAAATTGTCAATTAAAAAGAACCAAATGGAAATCACAGAACTCGAAAACACAATAACGCGAACAATACTCGCTGGTTGGTTGGCCTCAATGGTTGAGTGGAGATGACAGAGGATAAATCAGTAAACTCGATGACACAGAAATAGAATTCCACTCATACTGAACGAGAGAGAAAATAGGCTGAAAAATATAAACAGAATATCAGGGACCTGCAAGATAAAAACAAAATACCCAGTAATTTGTCAAGTCAAATCATGATTGTATCAATTGGCATAGAAAAAGCATTTGACAAAATCTAACCCATTTATAAAAAACACTGTTACCAAGTTGGGAGTAAAGGAGAATTGCCTTGATAAAGAGCATCTGTGAAAACTCTACAGCTAACAACATACTTCTGGCAAAGCACTGAATGTGTCTCTCCTAATATCAGAAGTAAGGTAAGAATATGCACTCTCACCACTTTTCTTCAACATCATATTGGACATTCTAGCCTCAGAAACAAGGCAAGAAAAAGAAACAAAATACATACAGATTGGAAAGGAAGAATTAAAACTGTTCATATTAGTGAATGACAGAATTATCTACATAAAACTCCCAAATAACCTACAAAAATACTCCTAAAACCTAAAGTGAGTATCACAAGCTTGCAGGATATGAGATTAACACACAACAAATCACAGACATTTCTATGTACCTACAACAAACACAGGAAAATAAGAATTTAAAACACAATACCTCTAAAATCAAATACAACGAAATACTTATGTGTATACTTTACACAACACACACAGGTTGTGTATGCTGAATATTGTAAAATGTTAACTTAGGAAATCAAAGAAGACCTAATTAAATGGGGAGGCATACAATATCTGTGTATGAAAAGATTGAACATAATAAATATGTCAATTCTCCCCAAATTGAACTATAGGCTTAACGCAATCTCTGTCACAATTCCAGCAAGTTTTTTGTAGATACAGACAAACTTATGTTAATATGTATGTAAGAAAGCACAGGCCCTAAATGGTTTAAAGTATTTTGATAAAAAAAATAAAGTGGGGCCGGGCACGGTGGCTCAAGCCTGTAATCCCAGCACTTTGGGAGGCCGAGGCGGGTGGATCACAAGGTCAAGAGATCGAGACCATCCTGGTCAACACGGTGAAACCCCGTCTCTACTAAAAATACAAAAAATTAGCTGGGCATGGTGGCGCGTGCCTGTAATCCCAGCTACTCAGGAGGCTAAGGCAGGAGAATTGCCTGAACCCAGGAGGCGGAGGTTGCGGTGAGCCGAGATCGCGCCATTGCACTCCAGCCTGGGTAACAAGAGCGAAACTCCGTCTCAAAAAAAAAAAAAAAAAAAAAAAAAAAAAAAAAAAAATAAAGTGGGAGGAATTACTCTTCCCATTATTAAAGATTACTATATACCTACAGTGATATGAACAGTGTGATATTGGCAGAGACATTGATGTATAGATCTATGGAAAAGAATAGAGAACCCAGATCTATGTCCATACAAAAGACCCAGCTAATTTTTGAATGAGGCAAAAAAGCAATGCATTGGAGGAAGAATAGACTTTTCAACAAATGGAACAAATGCTGCCAGAATAATTGGACATCCATAAACATAAAGGACAAAAAAGAAACCTCAGCTTAATATGCCTTGTACAAAAATTAACTGAAAATGGATCATGGAGTTACATGTAAAACACAAACTATGTAACTATTAGGAAAAAATATAAGAAAATATTCAGGATCTAGGGCTAGGCAAAATGTTCCTAGACTTAAAACAAAAAGTATGATTAATAAAATAAAATTGACAGATTGGACTTCATCAAAAATGAAAAACGTTTGATCTGCTAAAAAAAAAAAAAAGCAAGAACAGAAAATCAAACACCACATGTTCTCACTCATAGGCAGGTGTTGAACAATGAGAATACATGGACACAGGGAGGGGAGCATCACACACTGGGGTCTGTTGGGTAGAGATCAGGGGAGGGACAGCAGGGGTTAGGGAGCTTGGGGAGGGGGAGAAATACCAGATATAAATGACGGGGGGATGGAGGCAGAAAACCACATTGCTATCTATGTACCTATGCAACAATCCTGCGTGTACCCAGAACCTAATGTACCCCAGAACCTAAAGTGCAATTTAAAAAAAGTGTGTGTATATATATATAATACATTTATAATAACATCAAAAAGAATTAAAAATTGTTATTAACAAAAGTATAACTTTGTACACTAAAAATTATAAAACATCACTGAAAGAAATTAAGGAAGACCTAATTAAATGGAAAGATATCAATGTTCATGGATTAGAAGACTTAACGTTAAGATGGCAATATTCTCCAAATTGATCTATAGATTCAACAAAATACTTAACAAACTGCCAGCTACTTTCTTTTCAGAAACAGAGAGACTGATCTTAAAACTAATATGAAATGCAAGGGACCCAGAATAGCCAAAACTTAAAAAGCAAGAACAAAACCAAAGTCAATAGAGGTTCTTCAAAGGTGACCACATCCTAATTTCTGGAATTTGTGAATGCTACCTTACATGGCAAAAAGACTCTGAAGACGTGATTAAGTTGAGGACCTTAAAATAGGGAGATTTTCCTGAATTTTATCCAGCTAGACCTAATGTAATCAGAAATGCCACTAAATACTGAAAAGGACAGTAGAAGCATCAGAAGAGGAGATGTGATGACCCAAGTAGACATCAGAGCGATGTGGCTACAAGCCAAAGAATGCAGATGGCCTCCAGAAGTTGGAAAAGCTAAAGAACAGATTTTCTCCCAGAGTCTCCAGAAGGAACAGAGGTATGCTAAAACATTGGTTTTCACCCCATAAAAGACCCATTTCAAACTTCTGACTTCCAGAACTGTAAGAAGCATAAAAATAATACATTTTGTTGTTTTAAGCCACTAAATTTGTGGAAATTTGTTACAGCAGCAATAGGAAACAAAATGTAATAGTAGCCAATATGTATAACGTAGTATGTTATATGTTATAGAGGCATGTAACAATGTCTCAAGTGTCTATAAAAGCATGAAGAGTTGTCACACTATTAATGTGGTGATCCAAATGCTGTCTTGCTATTTAAGCATCATTTACTGTGCTATATGTATCTTTTTATATGTAAGAGCAAAGTTATCAGTTCTCAGTAAAAACACCTGATTTTTAAATTTGGCACTAAAAAAAACGCCCATGTGAAGAGAATGAAAAGAAAGGTTACCGACAGTGAGAAAATATTTGCAAACCTCATATCCAACAAAGGACTAATATTTAAAATATAAAGACCTCTCAAAATAAAATTTTAGAAATGAAGAGCAAATGAGTGGTTGCTAAAGGTTAGGTACAGAAGGGATTCCATTGGGGAAGGAAAGACATAGGTATTATTAAAAGTTTGTTTAAATTTTAATCACCTAAAAGTGTAGTTCAAAGACTTACATCCTTGGAACTAAGTGGTTAAACACACATCTTCCCAGAGTCCCCTCAAGATCAACTCAACCAGGCTATTCAAGAGTGGGACCCCAAAACCTGTATGGTTAACAGACAATCCAGCAGGTTCTTAAGCGCAATGGAATTTAAAACCACTGTTCTAGCTCCCTGGAATATATAGTATGGATGTGGGCATTATCATAAATCTACTAAATTCGAATTCTCTTTTCTTCAGTTCAAGGTTTAAAATAGGCAGACAGTAAATTCTCTAATTGTTCTACATCAACTTCAGGGTAAGGTTCATGTTCCTTAGCATAACACACAAGGCCCTCCATAGCCCATACCCTTCATCTCCAGCCAGCAGGCCCCCATACTCCCATTACTCTTTGACTTCACCACATACGGATCCCATTGCCACTACTAAATTCCATGTGGAACTCTCACATTCCTAAAAGAACCTATGTTAGTTACCGGGAGGTAACTAGCTCAAGAACTCTACCTAAGTATCTAAAGGTATTTTACTTTATGTGTGTTTTACCACTTAGTTCCAAGGCCCTAAGTCTTTGAACCACACTTTGAGATGATTAAAATTTAAAAAGAACTCTCCTTACTCCTGTCCTGTGAACAAAAGATGTGAATGCACTTTCAGATGAAATTACGAAGTAGGTTCTAGTCACCACTAGAGGGTAGCATATCAAAATTTTTAGTTTTGAACAAGTTTTTTTTTTTTTTTTTTTTTTTGAATCAGAGTTTAAAATATTTTTAATATGATTTTTTAAAACATGAAAATATTCAAACAAAAAGCATTCTTTGGAAAATTGTCTTTCCCCATATTTGCTTTTTTTCTAGTTTAGTCAAATGACTATATCAAATTAAAATATTTCTTCCGTTGCTAACACATTCTTATTCTGGGTGATGACAGCAATTTAAGGATATTAGAGATAACTGAGCCCATTCCCATTTTACAGATGGGCCCCGGAAGGTAACTAGCTTAAGGTCTCTACACTTCACAGCAATGTTGGGCCTAGATTCCAGGTTCCCTATCTGTTTCCTACAAACCATCCTAAAAACATTAGATAATTTTGGAGTTACTGAAGATGGAGAAAAGAACTCTTCATTAGCACATTTTAGTTCTTTCAATATAGTCAGAATGTGGGGTGGGGAGAGGTGCCTCATGCCTGTAACCCCAGTACTTTGAGAGGCCGAGGAGGGCGGATCACTTGAGATCAGGAGTTCAAGATCAGCCTGGCCAACATGGTAAAGCCCTGTCTCTACTAAAAATACCAAAATTAGCTAGGCGTGGTGGTGCATACCTGTAATCCCAGCTACTCGGGAGGCTGAGGCAGGAGAATCACTGGGAGGCAGAGGTTGCAGTGAGCTGAGTTGGCACCATTGCCCTCTAGCCTGGACAACAGAGCCAGACTCTGTCTCAAAAAAGAAAAAAAAAAAGTCAGAATCTGAAACTTTCATTTGAGACAGCCCTTGAGAACTCTGTGAAGTAACTCTACTTAATATCTTTTTAAATCCCTTATATCCTGCAGATGAAATACCTCATATCTCCTTTGCTTTCTTCCACTGTAATAGACCAGCTCTGAGTTAGAGCTCTTTGATTTTTGCCTTTTCATCTTAAGCACAGGTTTGTTTTTAATGGTAGAAATACAGCTTCCCAAGTAAGGACAAAACAAATCAGGATTATAAAGAACAACAGTGGGGTTCACCCATCTTGGTAAAATAAGGGAAACAGCTGTAAATGCTCCAGTAAATCAGCCAGTTCACATTTTAAGTGATCTTGGCTTTGATGAAAAAAATCTGTGCAAAAGGGTTGAACTTTTTCTTCTTTTGTTCCTGACATGTGGTATTTGCTTCACTGAATGGCTTAGCTTCTGGTTAACCATGTGCTTTTTCGGCAGCTTCTCTACCTCATGTGCTGCTAAAAGAAAAAAAAATGGCCTTTTCTTAGAAGGATGCTGACTGCTTTTGACCTGTGGCCTAGAAGTTAGCAGATCCAACAATGGTACTAGCCCTATGAGAAGAAGCAATAACATTACTTATTTATCATTATGGAAGTAATTTCCCGATATGGAAGACTTAAGAATTTAATGGGTATAAGATGAAGTCACTAAGCAGTAATAGAACATTTCCCCCTTTTTAAACTTTTATTTCAATGGTTTTTGGGGTAGAGGCGGTTTTTGGTTCACAGATGAGTTCTTTAGTGCTGAATTCTGAGATTTCGGTGCACCTGTCACCTGGGCAGCATACACTGTACATAATATATAGTCTTTTAGCCTTCATTTCCCTCCCAACCTCCTCCCACCTGTCCCCAAAGTCCATTATATCACTTATGCCTTTGCATTCTCATAGCTTAATTTCCACTTATGACAACATACAAGATTTGATTTTTCCATTCTTAAGTTATTTCACTTGGAATAATGGCTTCCAGCTCCATCCAAGTTGCTGCAAAAGACTATTTTGTTCTTTTTTATGGCTGAGTAGTATTCCATGGTGTACATATACCACATTTCCTTTATCCACTTGTTGGTCGATGGATACTTATATTGGTTCCATATCTTTGGAATTGTGAATTATACTGCTACAAGCATGTGTGCATGTGTCTTTTTCATATGGCTTCTCTTCCTTTGGGTAGGCACCCAGTAGTGCATTTTTCTCTTTTTAAAGGGAAACTATGAGTCATTCCATGCCTTTAAAAATGGAGTCTCTGGACATCCTACTTATATATAATATAGGCTATTAAATACCAAATTTCCAAGGTGCAAGCCAGCCTTATAGTTATAATAGTAACTACATTTGGCAAGCTCTCATTAAGTGTCAGGCACTGAGCTAAGAAATGTATCCATAAAATTTTATTTATCTTTCACAGCAACCCCATGAGGTAGTTGCTATTATTATCCCCACTTTGTAGATGATGAAAGTGAGGCTCAGGAGAGGTAATAATACCACAAACTAGAGGTAGAAGAGTCTTCTTTACTCAAATCCAGGAAGGCAAAGTCCAAGTGCTGGCTCTTATCCACTCTGCTCTACCATGCTTAATTTATATACAGTCCCTACCAAGGCAACTCAGAAAGAAGTGTATCCAGCAAATGCTATGTGGATAATCTCGTTTAGCCTTGGATATTCACATAATGTGTATCTATCTTCTCTTTAAGGTTAAGGTGCTGTGAGATGGGGAAAAGGGTCAATTATTAGCCACACCTTAGCTAGTGAGATTAAGCCTGTAAAATCTGAGGTAGGATTAATGTCTAGGTCAAAATTCAAGTCAGACCTGATTTTCATGCTCTATTTACTGTAGCAGATCAGAATCCTTCCTTTCAGAATCTCTATAAACAGAAAGAATAAATAGCAAATATAAAAAAAGGACCAGGACCTAGACATGCTGTGCCTATTCATATTAGAGACAGCGTGTTATTTCAGATTATATTAAATTACATTTCTGGGGCATCAAAACCTATGCTTCAATTCACAATTGTTTAAAGCTCCATCTTTACAAGATTATCCTGAGCACCCACTGAAACATGCAAGAGGGAAAATAATACCACTGGAAGGAAAGAGAAAGACTGAAATTCCTACTCTATGGAGGCAGCGAGGAGGTACAGGGCTGCGTTGTGTAATGCGTGGTCCATATACCACTGATGGTATCTGAGTTGATTCTAGGTAGTACATGAATAAATTTTTATAAAGAACGTTTAATAGCTGTAAATTAATTTAATGAGTATTAAAGCAAAAAAGCTAGACTTTAAAACTAGTGATTTTATGTATAGTACTAGGTTGGTGCAAAAGTAATTGCAGTATTCACCACTAAAAGTAATAACTAAAACCATTACTTTTGCACCAACATAACAGTGCTTAGGGCAAGGCTAAGTGTTAAGTGAGCAAGTTTAAATTTGATTTGAACAAATGTATTGAGTGAATAATATTAATACTTGTAAACATAGGGCCAAAAATTTGGAAGTATTATACACAAGAGATTGGAGTCTGGTAAACTTCAGTATGGCAGAATCAGTATATGATAAAGACTTTAGACACTTGAGTCCAATTTCTGGTTCTGAATGGACTAGCCAATTATTAACACAGTTTAAACTTCCAAACCATAAAAAATTGCAACTGTGCACATTGCAAAAGGGTGTCCTAAAAGATCGTGAAAATTAGTTCCCCTGTTACCTGATAGTGCTGGGGGGTAAAATATTCTCATTTGATCTATTTTCCTGACCTAGAATATCTGTACACAGAAGAGCCACAATCATCCTAATGGTCTCACACCCCCCCTCCCAAAAAAAGTAGATTCGTGGACAATTGCTTTTGATGAAAAGTATATTAACAATGATAATAATGTGAATTACTCTCATTTATTTAACACACAGGATGTGTGTTTACATCAGATGCTATGTTTAAGTACTTTAAATATCTCTTATCTTTCGATGTTTCCAAAATTAAGTATGAATATCTCTAATTTGTAGTTGATAGAACTGAAAGTTTTTGGTCAAGGCTATAAATCTTTCAGTGGTCATATCAGGATTCAAATCCAGTAAAATGCCAGCCTATTTCTACTATGCTACCTTGCTTTTTGATATAATAAAAATTGAGTAGCAGACCGAGGCATAGGAGAAAGAGTTATAAGTAGCAAGTTCTGCAGAATGCTCTTTAAAGAACATCTAAATGTTTTTTAGAGAAGCTCATGAAATAGCATCATTTCAAGATGGTGGCAATCAATAGTTTCTGGTTTTCTGCCAGGGTCTCAGATGGCTGGAAAGCAAAGCTAGAAGTTTGACTCTTTTTTCCATGCAATTTCTGAAATAGCCACTTGATGGTGCCAGATGGTTAATTCTATTTTTGTTGACGCAGGGTTAAAAAACTCAGAAATGAGTATTTTTCTCTGCCTAAGGCTACCAGGAAATTCTCTCTGTCTTTGTTATTTAAAATTATTTTCAGCATAGGTTTAACCCATGAAAAAGGGGGAGAGTCTAAAAATATTGAGAATGTGGTAAACTTAAGAGAAAATAAATGGAGAGGAAATACAACTAAGGAGAAAGGTAGAAACTAATCTGAATAGATAAAAGAAAAAAGTACAATACCCAGCAAAGTTTCACAAATGTGAAGCTGTGCTATAATCAAATTTAGAGGCAAACTCAATTAATTCTCTTTACTTATAGGAGTGGCATGGCTGCTTGCAGCTTTAACTGTTTGCTATGTAAAATGCAGATGATAATTTCTTACCCACCTGAGTAAGAATGGCATGATTATTTAGGCTAGCTTCCTGCTCCAAGGTCATTGACTCTGTTTAAGGACTGATAAAACTGATACTACATTTACATATGAGTATCCTCTCCGCCCATGTGGTTGGTAGATTCTTAAGCAGTATGGGTTTATCTAGCCAAGCTGGCAGTCACATGTTAAAGCTCTGGTAGTCTTCATAAACCTCACAGGCACTGCTATCCTATTCATCAAAGGCAGCTTTTCTTTCTTGGCCTCCTACCTGATCTCTCTTCTTCTTCTCTATAATCCATTCTGCTTCCAACTGCCTGAATAAATTAAATCAAATCACCCTCCTCCTTAAAATCCTTCAATGACCATTCATTGCATTTAAAGTAAAATCCAAACTCCTTCCTGTGGATGGCGTACCCTGCATGATCTGGCCTGTGGCAGACACTGCTGGTTGACTATCCAATATCATATCAATTTCCCTTTCTCCTTAGGAACAGAATTCCAGTTGTGTGTGACAGCATGAGCTCAGTTACAAACTCTCAGCTCTTCTAACTCCTGGATTTAGAAGTAGCCATGTGACCTATTTCTAGCTAATGAAATATAAGTGGAAGACTACTGCTGGAGTCCTGGAAATGCTATTTAAAAAAGAAATTATTTTAGAATAAGACAGACTCAGCTTGCATGGGCATGTTACCTTTTACCTTTCTTCTCTCTGACTCAAATAGGAATGAAATACCTATCGGTAGAGCAGTTATTTCGTAACAATGAGGACAAAGCCTGCATGCTAAATATAGAGAAGAAAAAGATGAAAGGATCTTGAGACCCTAATAGCACGTAATGTGATACCAGCTTGGACTGCCTACCCTCTAGATTTTTTTCCAATATGAGAAAAATATACCTATTTTACATTAAGTGACTACAGTCTGGTTTCTGTTTCAAGTTGCTGACAGTAATCTTATATAATATACTATCTCTCTGATTTTATCTCGTACATTTTCCCCCTACTCATCCTACTTGTTGTAGATGGGCTGCATTGTGTATCCCAGATCCTCTATTTAAAACAGAAAGATCTATTTTCCCAGGTTCTGGGAAGATTGTTAACTGACAGGTCTTAGCTCTTAAACTTTTGGGGGCATTGCCTCACACAAAGACAGCCATTGTATTCAAAGGAACACCCTCTGTCTGGGGCAACCCACATGTAATCACTAAGAGACTCTAGGATATATGAGCCCAGCTCTAGTGCTTCCTAAAACTGGATAATCATGAGGGACTATCCCAGTTTTGAAATCCCTGTGGGGTTGAATGAGGTCTTTGTTGAGACTGTATCATTGTTCAACTGTTCTCTTTTCCCAATCTGGCTTCTTTTTTTTTTAAATTTTTTTTTATCGATACATAATATTTTACATGTTTATGGAGTACATGTGTGTATTTTTTACATGCATAGAATGTGTAATGATCAAGTCAGATCAGAGTAGTTTAGGTATATATTGAGTATTTATCATTTCTGTATATTGATAACATTCCAAGTCCATTCTTCTAGCTGTTCTGAAGTATATAGTACTTTTTTGTTACTTATAGTTATCCTTGTCTGCTATTGAACATTAAAGCTTATTTCTTCAAACTGTACATTTGTACCCATTCACCAGTCTCTCCTCATTTTCCCCTCCTACTCTTCCAGCATGCCCCATCTCTGGTATCTGTCATTATATTCTCTATCTCCCTGAGATCAAGTTTTTTTATTTCCCACATTGAGTGAGAACATGAGGTATTTGTCTTTCTGTACCCAGCTTATTTCACTTAATACAATGACTTCCAATTCCATCCATTTTGCTGCAAATGACACGATTTCATTCTTTTCACGGCTGAATAGTATTCCATTGTGTATATATACTACATTTTCTTTATTTGTTCATCTGTTGATGGACCCTTAGGTTGATTCCATATCTTTGCTATTGTGTGAATAGTACTGCAATAAACATGCAAGTGCAGGCATTCCTTTTTTTTTTTTTTTTTCAGATGGAGTCTCTCTCTGTCGCCCAGGTTGGAGTGCAGTGGTACAACCCTGGCTCACTGCAGCCTTCATCTCCTGGGTTCAAGTGATTCTCTTGCCTCAGCCTCCTGAGTAGCTGGGATTACAGGCATGCACCACCACACCCAACTAATTTTTGTACTGTTAGCAGAGACGGGGTTGTACCATGTCGGCCAGACTGATCTCAAACTCCTGATCTCAAGTGATCCACGCTCCTCGGCCTCCCAAAGTGCTGGGATTACAGGTGTCAGCCACTGGGTATTCCTTTTTATCACTGATTTCTTTTCCTTTGGGTTAATACCCAGTAGTGGTATTGCTGGATTGTATGATAGTTCTATTTTTAGTTTATTGATAAATCACTATATATAGTACTAATTTACATTCCCACCAAGAGTGTATAAGAGTTCCCTTTCTTCCACATCTTTGCCAGCATCTGCTATTTTTTTTGTCTTTTTAATGGTAGCCATTCTAACTGGGGTAAGATTGGCTAACCCCATTTCGCGGCGATTTTCATTTGCATTTCCCTAATGATCAGGGATGTTGAACATTTACCCATTGGCCACTTATATGTCTTCTTTTGAGAAATCTTTATTCTTGTCCTTTGCCTACTTTTTATGTTTTATTATTTCCTTACAGAGGTGATAAAGTTATTTTGTCTACTTTTTACTGGGATTTTTTTTTCTGTTAAGTTTTTGAGGATCTTGTATATTCTGGATGTTAGTCCCTTGTCAGATTAATAGTTTGCCAATATTTTCTGCCATTCAATAAGTTGTCTCTTTACTCTGTTGACTGTTTCCTTTGCTGTGCAGAAGCTTTTTAGTTTAATATAGCCCCGTTTGTTTGTGTTTTAATCATCTATGCTTTTGAGGTCTTTGCTATAAAATCTTTGCTTAGACCAATGTCCAATAGGGACTGTTTTCTCTGTGTTTTCTTTTAGTAGTTTTATAGTTTCAAGCCATACATTTAGTCGTTAATCCATCTTGAGTTGATTTTTGTATATGATGGGAGATGGGAGAAAGATACAATCCTGTTTCTTTCCCTTCCCTTCTGCTCCCTTTCCTTTCAAAGTTATTGATCCTTAAAATGCTACCTAATAAACTTCCTGCTTGCCAATCTCTGTCTCAGAGATTTCTTCTGAGGGACTTTAGCTTTCAATAGTTGATACCAGGGTGATTTGGAAAATAGATGCTAAAATGAGATTCTGGAGTTGGATTCCCTGTCACCCAGTAGCAATGAGAATCTTATCACTGTTGGCAAATGAAACACAGATTGCCCATTGGTCATATCACATGCTGTGCCATCCAGAAGCTGGTAGCTCCACAAAGCAATGGAATGAATTGCTGGTAAGAGGCATAGGCACAGGAGAGAAGGCAGCTCAGAGACCATCCTCAAGGTCACAGTGTATATACTATATCAGTGACACTTATTGATGCCATGTCAATAATACATAGAATACATCAAGTCCCTGCTTCCATCACTCGCCATGACATAATTGGGGAAATTATACTTCACATCCCTGCAACTGTGGGTTTTGTAGGCTCAGAGGCCTGGTTTCCACATGTGAAACTTCTGCCAGGAGCCATAGTGAGAGTCTCCTTAAGCAAAATTATGGCTGCAATCTGGGAATATCAGAATCCTCATGTCAAGAGATCAATAGCAAGAACATAGCAGGACAGGTTATCACTGTTCTGGCAGGACAATCCACCCTGTTCATCGGGGAGAGCTGAGGCTGTTACACAATGGGCACAAGAGGGAATGCTATGCCATGCAGGCAATCAACCTTGAGGGCCTCTCGGGACTCTGTTGCTCAAAATGCTGCCAAGGACAATTGTGGTAAGCACAGCCTGAAGAGGGCATGGCAGCCAGGGTCTCAGACTCATGGATCATGCCTCAATTTCTCCAGCATTCTTCACTGCTTAGAAAGTAAAGCCCAAACTCCTCTGCAGAATTTTCAAGGAACCCCATAGTCTTGTTCCTGATTAGGTCCCAGGGCACAAACTCTGTGCTATGTCTACTCGCGACAAACTGAAGTTTCTTAAACTTTCCAAAAGGTTTTATGCCTCCTTTTAAAAATTTAGGTTTTCCCTTTATTTCACTTTCTTCGGCCTAAGAAAATGTTAGTTAGTTCAACTGTGCTGTATTAAACTTTATTTTTCCTTACTTCCCTCTCCTGGTAAAAATTAGTCATGTCTTCTATCACAGCGGTCCCCAACCTTTTTGGCATCAGGGACTGGTTTCATTGAAGACAATTATGCCATGGACAGGGGTGGGTGGTGGTGGATGGCTTCAGGATAAAACTGTTCCAGCTTAGATCATCAGGCATTAGATAGATTTTCATAAGGAGTGCACAGCCTAGATCCCTTGCACACATAGCTCAACACAGGGTCCGCACTCCTGTGAGAATCTGATGCTGTAGCTGATCTGACAGTAGGCAAAGCTCAGGTAGTAATGCTGGCTTGCCTGCCACTCACCTCCTGCTGTGTGGCCCAGTTCCTATCAGGCCATGGATCAGTACTGGTACATTTTGTCACACTCCTTTGACAGAAAATTCTCATTTTTTTCCATTTGAACCATAATCAATTTTCATACCTAGTTTCTCTAATAGACTATAAACTTTTTAAGGGCAAGGACTATATCTCATTCATTTTTTGAAGTAAATACATTTTATTTACTCAATAAGAAGATATATGGAGCCCTACCACAAGCAAGGCACTATGATGCATTCATCATGATGTGAGCCAAAAAAAACAAAAAACAAATTCAGATGCAAATTCTGCTCTCAAGGAACCCAACATACAGTCTAGCAGAGGAAAACCATTGTATACTCAAAACACCGCAATAGAAAGTAGAAAAAGTTAAATGACATAGTGAGGGAAAACATGATTCTATGGGAATATAGAGGAGGGACAATCCTTTTAACTAGGTAGTCTCTATCTGCATAGCATCTATAACATGGCGATGCTAGTCAGGTTTTTGGGCATAAGCAACGGAAACCAGATCTAAATGATTTAAGTTTTAAAAAGGAATTTCTTGAAAGGATCATGGCTGGCTGACAAAATGGGCAGGAAAAAATGGGGGAACAGAACCTCGGCCAAAACCATGGCAATAGTCTGATAAGAACACCATGGTGGCTGCCACAAATCACGAGCCGTCACAGCTGGTACAAAGCCTGTCTCCCACCAGGTCCCTCAGGTGGAAAATTCCACAATATGAGAAAACATTCAAGAGTCTGAGAAACCAAAATCTTACCAATACCAGGGAAAAACACAGAGGAGCTTTACAAGGAATGTCACATACATCAACAAAGAATAGGATTTCTGTACTGGAAACTGATGCCCAAAACCTCAGGGTCTCTGGTAGACATTATGGTGGCTCACTCCTGTCACTGAGTTCTTTTCCTGCTTAGGCCAGAGAAAACTTTGTAATCGCTGAGCAGTTAATCAGGGCAATGTGGTCAGCTCTGGCTGATGAAATGGAGTGGACAGGATGAGAATCTCTTCCAGATCTAAGCAGTGAAACTTCCCTGCACAATTCTTGACTCTCTTCCTCCTCTGTGAGGAGTGTGGAGCCCGTGCGCTGAGATGGTAGTTTCATAAGATCCCTTAGGGACCACATGGAACACAGCAGCCTAGAAGAGTGCCTGATCTATAGCAGATTTTGAGGAATTGAGAAATATATTTTTATATGTTAAACCATTGAGATTTGGGGGTTGTTACCGATGCCTAAATCTAGCCTACCTTGCCAAATACAAAGATCTGGCTATACAAATACAACAAAAACTTGCTGGCACTTGTTTTTAAATATGTTTTTATCAGGTAGGGTGCAGTGGCTCATGCCTATAATCCTAGTACTTTAAAAGACCGAGGCGGGTAGATCAACTGAGGTCAAAAGTTTGAGACCAGCCTGGCCAAGATGGTGAAATCCCATCTCTACCAAAAATACAAAAATTAGTCAGGCATGGTAGTGTGCACCTGTAATCCCAGCTAGTCAGGAAGCTGAGGCAAGAGTATCATTTGAACCTGGGAGGTGGAGGTTGCAGTGAGCTGAGATCATATCACTGCATTCCACCCTGGGTGACAGAGCAAGGGCCTGTCAAA
>NW_016107363.1:1800324-1811743 GCF_001604975.1 Cebus imitator
AAAAAGAAAAAAACATTGTTTTCTCATCAAGGGAAAAATAATGGGACTATCCTCTCTCAAGCCACCCATATACTCCCCATTACACTTTCAGTGGAAAATCAAAGAAGTCAGCATTTTTTAAAAGATAAAAATCATTTTAAAATTTGAAATAGACTCTTTTATTCAGACTCAAGGCATAATGCCAATTCTTCCTCGGGATCAGTCTATCTAAATTTTCATATTATTCTATTTTTAGGTTCTGTCATTTATCACCTTTATATCAGGATTTGGTTGAGCCATGAATCATTTGGGTGCTTTGCAGAACACTGTGTCATGAGCTGACCTCTTTCGTCCAAGGTTAGGCTAATAGTTACTCAATTCTATTATAGAATAGAAAACAACAGAAAAAATGTGTTGCTTAAAGGATCTTCTCTAAACTCTCAGGGGCCTGACACATCCCTTGCCATAAAACCTGAATTTTATAGTAAAATTTTTATGGCAAAATGCATTTATGGCAAAATGCTTTTGCTCAGCATTTTATGAAAAGAAAAAATTGAGCATGCCCTCTTGCATAGAGACATGTAAGATAATCTGGTACTGCTGCTTCGATTGCTACAACTATTACCATCAGCTACCATTTATGGATCATCAACAATGTGTTTGGTTCTATGCTAAACCCTTTAGAGCTATTTAATTTAGTTATCCCCATGGCTCCTTGTGGTATATATTTTTGTGCCCATTTTTACAAGCAAGGAAACTGAGGCTCAGAAAAGGTGAACTTTTCTGGAGTTATACAGCTAGACAGTGTTAATACCAGGATTCAAACCTTGTTTTCCTGACTAAAGAGTCAATGCATTTAGCCACAGAACCCTGAGTCACAGACACAGCACTGCGATATTCTTCCTCTCAGCTAGGTCTGCATATTTCCTGGCTGTTAACTCCTTTTCTTAAGGTCATAGAAGGTACAGTGGAGGAGATACTGAGGCCAAATATATGCTTTTTATTCTTTGCTGGGAATTCTACTTCAACTACCTGGTTGTTCTCTACGCAAGTGAGCTGAGGTGCATCCTTTGTGTTTTGTCCTCAAAGAGTACATCAGTATTTCCTAACATGTAATAGGAGACATGTATTTCCATAACAATTGTTGATGTATTATGAATATAAGCATATTGAATACATACCCAACCGAAGGGCTGTCTTTTCTTCTCTCTCTAGATGAAATACCTTTTAATCTTTTTATATTTTTTCCCTAGGTGAAATCATTTCACCCTGTGACTTTATATACCATCTAAATTCTTGAATATAATATTATTTATCATATTTCAAGCTCTACCCTCCACTTAGAACACCAAAGTCATTTACCCATCTGCCTGCCTGAAATCTCTACTTATTATTACAGGCATCTCAAATGTAAGATATTCATACCCCAATTTTTCATTTCTTCCCCTGTACTTGATCCACATCTCTCTGTCTTTCCCATGCTCCTATCAATCAAATCAGGCCCTAGTGCATTGATCAGGGTCCAATGGGAAAGAGAGAACATACCAGTTATTTGAATCTAGATTATTTAATATAAAGGGTTGCACATTAGTTATAAAACTGCTGACTAACCTAACAGGAAAGACCAAAGAACACTAAATTATGATAGAAGCAGCAGTTGAAGGAACAGCTACCAGCTCTAGGCCTGGAAAACAAAGGGAAAAGGCCAGAGTTTATTAAAACATAAGCTTAAAGGGGTGCGAACTGCAGAACTGAAATTCAGGTATCTGAGGAGAGTACACAACTGGTGCTGGTATCTCTGCGAGGAGTGCAGTGAGGCTGGTTCTGTGAGTACTGGACAGCTGCAAACCAGATTGATTCTGCTATGGGAAAGAAGTGCATCTGTTGGAGTGAAGAAGAGGGAGGCTGGGGTGACTTTCATAGGACCCGAAATCCGACAAAAAGTGACCAGGAAGGATCAAGTCTCTCTCCTTTCTGCTGTTCAGTCTCTTTTACACGCCCCCAGCCCCACCCGCCCCCCATTGACAGAGCCTAACAGAGAGCAGCTGGCAAAGCAAAAATGTGATTTGCAAACCCCCAGTCTAGCAGCACATAGCAGAGTGAAGAAGGGCAGACTTCAAGGACAGCTAGAAACCTAGTAACCAGCCTATCAGTTATTTACCGCCTCATAACTGAATTATTCCTAGTCCATTCTTCTTGCTCAGTTCCAGCATCAAATCCATCAGAAAGTCCTTACATCACTATCTCCAAAATAGTTTTAAATTTTGTTTGACTATTTTTCTTTCTTTCCGACCATAAACTTGAGTCCTACGGTTTGTCACCTCTAACCTAAATTATGGCAGTATCTGTCTCACTAGACTTCTTAATTTCAACCTTGCTTCCCTCCACATTATACATGTATACAATAAATGTTTATTGAGCACTTGCTCTGTGCCAGGCACTGATCCAGGCACTAGGGTTACAACAGTGAACAAAAACAACAAAATGCTGTGTTGAAGCTTGCAGAGCTTCAATTGTAGCCATTGGCATTGACACAAAACAGAAAGGTGGCTTTTTAAAACAATACAATTGATCCTTGTAAAACACAGGTCTGAACTGCATGGATCCACTTATATGCAGATGTTTTGCAATAAAATTTACACCAAGTGTGCCTGCCTCCTTTGCCTCCCCTTCCATCTCCTTCACCTCCACCTCTGCCATGTCTCAAATAGGAAGACCAGGCCCTGCCCTCCCTCCTCCTTCTCAGTCTACTCAGTGTGAAGACAATGAGAGTGAAGACCTTCATGATGATCCACTTTCACTTAATGAATAGTAAATATATTTTCTCTTCCTTATGATTTTTAAGTAATATTTTCTTTTCTCTAGCTTACTTTATTGTGATAATACAGTATATATAATCCACATAACATACACAAAATGAGTTAATCAAGTTTATGTTATTGGTAAGACATCTGATCAGCAGTAGGCTATTTTTAGTTAAGTTTTAGGGGGATCAAAAGTTATACTTGGATTTTTGGGTATGTGGGGTGTTAGCAGTCCTAACTTCATTTTGTTCGAAAGTCAACCATATATTTCTACTTGTTCTTACTTAAAAGTCTTCAAAGGTTTCCCATTCCAAATAGAACAAAAGCCAAACTCTCCATGATGTAAAGCATAGCATGACCTGATGACAGCTGCCTGCCTTGCCACATGGTAGTGTTCCCTCCTTCCCCTCTGTACTCCGGACACATTGGCCAACTTTCAGTTTCTTGGACATGCCAAAATCTTTTCCTGCTTGTGGGCTTCCAACATTGTTTTTCCTCTGGCTAGAAAGGTCTTCAACTCATGCTTGGCACATCTCCATCCCACTACTCAGGTTTAGGCTAAAATGTCAATTCCCATTTTGGACTACTATATATGTAAAAGAAGTCCTCTTCCTCATTAATCTCTGCCACTTCTTTCTCTTCAATTCCTTCACAGAATTGATCTTGACTTTAAATTTTAGGCAAATATCTTGTTTGGTTATTTACTTGGTAAGCAGATATCTCTCTCACTAGACTGTAAGCTAGAACTGCAAGCTAGAACTGCTGTAAGAGCAGGGATCGTGTCTATATCCCTGCATATAGCATCATGCCTAGCGCTCCATATTTATTTGCAAAATGAATTAACCAATTAAAAGCTCCAAGAATCAGGTTAATGCTGTCTAACCCAGCAACACTCACACTTGTTTAGCTGCAGAACTAATCTTCACATAATATCTTTCAACCATCCCGAAGAGCTCATGTCCTGTTAATATAATTTGGGGAACACAGACTTCCACTTGGCATTCTCTCTCGCCCTTTGTATTGCTCTCTAAAAAGCATTATTTGGGCAGAAGGCACACAGAATCAAGCTTTACTTTCTTAAGAGGTAAAAAGCAAAGGATTTATAGGTATTTCACTTTATATCCTGAGAGGTATCCTAGGTTAGAGGCAAAGGTAGGATTTTAGAATCATAAAGAGATTGGATTTCAATTTTAAATCTCTTCTATAAAATGAATATTGTAATTTCAACATTTCAGGAATGTTTGGAGGACACAAAGAATAGAACATACACCGGGTGTAATGTGCAGGACATAGTGGATTCTCAATAAATGTTCCTCTCACATCTCAACTATTCCCTTCATCCCTTTGTTGGAGAAACAAATTTCTAGCAACTTTTAGAGAACAATGCAGAGACAGACAACAGAACCCTGGTGTGGATTACATTGACTGCTAGTGAACACGGTTATCAACTAATGTATCATTCATAATTTTTCATTTCTACTATTTGCTCCACCCTCCCGTAAATGTTAGACATAGCTTTGCCCTTGAGAATTTTATCTGTTTTATTATTATTTTGTTAATTTTTATTTATTTATTTTTTTGAGAGGGAGTCTTGCTCTGTCACCAGCCTGGAGGGCAGTGGCATAATCTCGGCTCACTGCAACTTCTGCCTCCCAGGTTCAACCGATTCTCCTGCCTCAGCCTCCTGAGTACCTGAGACTACAGGCACGCACCACCACGCCCAGCTAAGTTTGCCTTTTTAGTAGAGACAAGGTTTCACCATGTTGACCAGGATGGTCTCGATTTCTTGACCTCATGATCTGCCCACCTTGGCCTCCAAAAGTGCTAGGATTATAGGCGTAAGCCCTGCACCTGGCCTTATTTATTTATTTTTTTGAGACAGGGTCTCGCTCTGTTGCCCAGGCTGGTGTGCAGTGGTGAGCCACAATCTTGGCTCACTGCAGCCTCCACCTCCTGCTGCTTTTGAGAATTTTAAAACTTAGCCGTGGAAGAACAATCAACCCCAAAGAAATAGGTAGAGAGAAATAAATAACAATAGTCAATAAGAGTTTTAAGAAATACTTATAGACATAAGAATTGAAGCATCTAAGGTTTCTCTTTATAAGGATACTGGAGAGCATGGATATGCAATACTAAGTAGTTTACTAAATGCTTTTGAGTGGAGTTGGGGAAGTCTACCCAAAATTTAATGAACTTCTCATTTAACAATGTGCCCTTCTAAGACCACAGCACATTTTAAGGAATCTATCCTCATAAATCCCAAACCAAAGAAAGATTCAAGCTACTTCCTAAAACCTGACTTCTCAGCAGAGTGCTTCATTACAGACCCTGGGAAGCTGAAAGGGCAGGATCATTTTTCTCCTTCCCCAAAATTGAAAACAGCTTGAGCTCTCTAAAGTCCTTGTCATCTACTGAGGCAGATGGAAACTAAAGGAGAGAACAGCTTAACAACAAAATAATAGCAGGATTAGCCTATGGAGAGATAGTGAGCACTTGCAAAGATTTAACAGAATACTATTTCTGCAAAAAAAACTGTGACCTTGACTTGCCTTGCTCTTGTGCCATGGCATCATTCTAAAGCACAAAGAAAAAGTTGAAGTAAAAGGTCTTATGTTACCTTCCCAACAGTCTAATTTATAAAATCCACCTAGATTAGCAGAATCTGGAGGAGAGGCTGACGTGGCAGCAAAAGTTTATTTGCTGCCCATTAAGTTTGAAGTACCAGTAAAGATGCGTGAAGATGTCAAGGATGGAGGCGGATTGCTTAAAGTGACATTCAACTACAATGTATATGCAATTCAGTTATTTGTTTTCAGAAAGGAAGTAAGGAGAGCAAGAGAGGAAGGAAGGAAGGAAGAAAGGAAGGAAGGAAGGAGAATGGGAGGACAGGAGGGAGGGAGAAAAGAGGAAGAAAGTAAAAGGAAAGATAGTTTGAAACAACTTATAGAAAATAAATATGGATGGCATAATTTTTGTTTAACAGTTACCAAGTGTTTTTACTTCTTCTCTTCATCTTTCCTATTCTTTAGCCACCCTTTTGCTCAGTTTTCTGGACAGGAACATCAAAAGTCAGGAGTGGTGATTGTGAAAATAACTAAGGGAAGGGAAAGAATATGGAAAACAATTAAGGTTTGTAGGAAACCAGACCAACCAAATCAGCTTTGCTCGCAGCAAACATAATTTAACAGCTAATAATCCTCAGACAAAGAGGAAAAAGGAAGCTAAAAGGAAACGTCTGTGTAAAACCACTTTTGTCCACAATCTATTTCAGTTAGATGGAATCAGATTTTCTGCAGGCTCTGATTGGTTCTAAATTCCATAAAGACTCTGCTAGCTTTCTGCTATATTACCTACTCCTTGAGGAAAGAAACCACTAAAATTAGCTTTTCCACCCTTCTCAGCACCCAGGGTATAGTAAGCCCTGTATCTGAATTAAATAAACGTAGTTAACATCTAATACTGGCCAAGATATAGAAGTAAAGAATTATTCTCATTAATGAATTAGAGGTACACAGTGAATTGAATCTATTTTAATTACATAAAACTAACACTCTTAATTTAGTTAAATAATCAAATAGTTTCCAAAGTTATATTCATTTGGCTGTTTTCTTAGTAAGAACAATGTCCTGTTTGGAAAAAAAAATGTTAGCTAATATAAACTCTGTGAGGTTTTCTAAGCCTCATTTAATTACAAAATATAGTATAAATTCATCCGACGCATATTTCTCAAGCACCCATCCAGCCTACGATTGTAGGGAGCACTGAGTAAGACCAACACCCTCCATGTTTCATGGAGCTTCCAATCTTTAGAGGAGACAGATGCTAAGCAACTAATTGCCTAATTAACTATTTGATTAAAATTGTGATGAATGCCAATATGTCAAAGTTTAGGATGCTATGAGCTTGTGTAAGTTAGAGAACTGGAACTCTTCCTTGAAAGAGAAATTATGCTTGAACCCATATGTGAGGGTTAAGTAAAAATTAATGAGGTAAATAGGGAGAAGAAGAATAGTTTTTTGAGCAGCTTACTTAAGGACCTTAAAGTGAGAAGGAGCAGAAGAACATGCAGGTAAAACCAAAGAAAGGCAATGTGGCTAAACCCTAATCACGAGGATTAACTTAAAGGATGGCACAGACCTATAGGTTTTTGAAGACTGATAATGGCTTCTTTGTTCTTTAAATTAAGCCCCCCAGACTGTTCAGAAAATTTTTAGTAAGCTCTGGACTGTATATGAAAGTCATTAAAGACTTGAATTTGTGACATGGCTGATTCTGAGATATAAGGACTTGTTCATTCTAAATTCCTTCACTAATTGTTTACTCTTTCCTGACCTTTAAAACATAAGAGGATGCCTATATTTCCAGACCAGTGATATGTTTTTAATGATAATGAGTTTATTTACACATTTTTTCCTTCTTTTATTAGAGGAATAAGATAAACCTTAGAGGAGACTGGAGTGACAATGACTTAGGAATTGTATCCTGTGGATATAATAAAGTGTTACCTTAAAAAAACCAAAGATTTTTATAGTAAAACCTTTAAGGAAAATAGTGCAATGTAGAAGGTAAATAGATTTCCTTATTGAGGGATTTCTCAGAGCCTTTAGTATTCTACCAAATCAATGTTTCTTACTACCCTGCTATGCCAATCTTGTGCCAAGCCCAGGAACATAGGATGACTTTGAAAGACATGGTCTCTGACCTCACGGAGCTTACAGTCTATGCAACAAGGACTGTGATCCCCTAAGGGAGAAACAGAGTTTGCAGGCCTTCCCAAACCTATTTGAGTACAGAATACTGGTTCAGCAGAGCACCTTACAGAACAATATTTGAGAAACACTTGCTAGTCCCAGCTAGAAGAAGCAGTACCAGACATTTTCCAAAACATTAGATTAAGTTCTGTGGGAAAGTACTTCACAAAATGCCAGGCACGGCTTTGTTTCCTAGATGACTGTGGTAGGATGGCCTTTTAAAATAAATGAAGCATCAGCAACATAAGACCATATGTGCCCTGGAGTGAGAAATGCTAACTCATTCTGTACTGGATTTGACAGCAGCAAGAGGAGTTCTCAGGATGAGCATCAGAAGCCCACATCTGTCCTCATACCCCAATTCAGGAGACAGAGTAGTTAATCTTTCCCGAGCAATTTAAACCTCATGCCAATTATACAATAATTGGGTCTTGTAGTAGTATCTATGCTGATGAAGTTTTAATTCAAAGAAGGGCATCACTCTAGGGGTGAGGCTAATTAACACAACCATCTCTTCACTCTGGAAGAGATATATATACTGGAAGTTACTGACTTTCAGAATTAGAGAGAGAGAGAGTGCTTGTATGTAGAACTAATGAAAAATTTATTTATTTATTCATTTCTGACCACCTCAAAACCAAGATCTTCTCTGAAATACTCTTCCAGGAGGATGGATACTAAATTGGCCTTTCTCAAATTACTGAAGACAATGGATATCTTACTAGAGTTGGGCAGTGAAGAAGCCTCTTGGGTTTCATATTATTTTAGGTTCATTAAAATGCAACATGCTTGATTCTGAGATTTATACCAAAATATTTTCTTTCATTTTTTTAAAAAAAATTCAGCAGATGGTAATTAGACAGGAGATTTTCTGTTATTGGGGTTAAAAAGACAAGAAGATGACTTTCCTTTTCATTCTAGTATCTCCGAGTTTTCCTTTCTAATGAATTATTTGACTTTCAAGAGTTCTGTTCCTTGTAGAGCTTCATGATACATATCATATTACATTATGGTTATTGTGTTGTGATTTTCTTTAGAAGGATACAGAAGATGACTTTAGATAAGTCCATATAAAGAAGTTGTTCTTAGTACATCAAATGTACTCATGAATACTTATCAAATTGTTCAATCTTGTTAGTAACAAATATTTTCTATGAGTCATTCTCCCTTTCGTGACAATGCCTCCATGAGATAGTCAAGCCAAAGATTAAATCCACTTGCTCTGGTTCTTGATGTTAAATCCACTTATAAGAGAATTAGCATTATCAGATAAAATGACAGGAGAAATCATACCAGAATACTCTATAGAGGAAAACTAATATTGAGTCAGAACATCTAAATATGTGTCAAGCTGATGTGGGTCCTAGCACATGTCATTGAATGCAAACACTCGATGAAGTTTGTTGATCCTCCAGCCATCCCACCTCATTCCTCACTCATTAAATTCTGAACTTTTACTAGCAATTACCGTGGTTACAAGAATGACAAGAATACATGAACTAAGTACCAGAAAATACTGCATATTGACAATAGGACCTGAAACATCAAGAACCAAACTTCCTCTGTCCTCCCCAAGAGCCTGGTGCTTCCCCTGATGCACACATGTCAACTTCATTCTGTTCTGTTTCTGCAGAACCATCTTCTCTACTTCTCTAGGCAATTAGAGCAAGATAGTAGCCATAACAACAACTCCAGGCACAGCCCCAGATTTGCATAACCCTAATTTCTGATCTAATTTCAATCTTCTAGAATACAGAATCTGATTGGCCCAGCTCAGGTGTCTACTTCTAGTACCATCAGCTATGCCTAGCATCAATGGCCCATGTGTTATGCTCTCCACACAAGGAAAGGCAAAGAATGCTGAGCGATTGACATGTCCATTATACTTTTCATGCCTTTTCACAGCTAAATTTGAAGGTACCTCTATGTCACATTCCAAAATTTTATCTCCAATAATGCAAAACTTAAATGAATAAAATAAATCACATAAAACCTAAATATTGTGTGATGTTTTTCTTTTTCTTTTTTTTTTTTTTTAGACAGACTTTCACTCTGTCATCCATGCTGGGGTGCAGTGCTGTGATCTCAGCTCACTGCAACCTCCACCTCCCAGGCTCAAGCCATTCTCCTTAGCCTCCTGAGTAGCTGGGACTACAGGCACCACGTTGGCCAGGCTGATCTCTAACTCCTGAACTCAAATGATCTGCCTACCTCGGTCTCCCAAAGTGCTGGGATTACAGGTGTAAGCCACTGTGCCTGGGTGATTTTTCTATTGGGATATGTTCACAAATGTTCCCTGAAGAAATCTTTTCAGAGCTTTTTATTCCCCCCCTTAAATTGGTAATTCTAAGCAAGTGGTTCTTAAATTTTAGGGCACCTAAGAATCCTCCATAGAGCTTACTAAAAATGAAAATTCTCCCCTACCTCAGAAAGCCTAAGTAAGTCTGAGGAGAGCTTCAAAAATAAAGATTTTTACTGCTCTCCAGGTGATTCCATTGTAAGTGGGTCACAGTTTGAGAAACACAGGACTAGACTGCATACGAGCAAAAAAGGAGCAGGGGCTACGAATTTGATGGAAGGGTCTTCCATAGAAGGGAAAACAGAAGAAAACCAGCATTTACTGTTTTTGAGGAATCCTTTCCTTGTTATAAGTTTCCCGAACCAAGAAGTTCTCCTGACAGAACCAGGAAAACTGTCAAAACTTCATCACGTAAACAAACTTCTTCAGTAGATTTTCACCACTGTATTTAACATGCTCTGGGGAGCCATGGCCAGAAATGCCCAGTTATTTCCATAAAAAGATGTGCAACATCATATTTTGGATGAGGGCATTTTCTAACTGAAGCAAGTAACACTTTGCATACTCCTGTCAGCAGGTAACAAAATGGAGATAGCTATCACTCATACAGGTTATGAAAATCTGAAGCCAGTTTCCCAAGCAGAGCTCAATTATTCTCAGACATCAGCTGAATAATACAGATTTTCTTCCCAAGCACTTGTCAAGCGAAGAATATAGACATTCTACAAAGGGCTATGTCAATCAGCTTGAACTCAGCAGCAAAGCAGTGTGACAATGATTTCATCTTTTTGGCAAGAGCCAACTTTAAGAGTGACAAGGGTTTAACAGCAACTCCAAAATTTCAGAGGCACCCTTCTCCCCATAAGTGATGGGGAGCATTCATATGGAGGGAGTTTTTGTTGGCCTCACTTTAGGCACTAGGCTAAGTATTATATGAAAAGGCAGAATTGGTGTTACATGAAAATGGTAAAAGAGAGTATTTTGGAGAGGTGGGGACACCTGCTTGGAAAAGTTCTGAAATTTGTTGACTCATTTGCATACTAAAAAATATTACTGCAAAAAATATTAAGGGATCATTTTCATTAAGCTTTCCCAGGCCCCTGTCTGTAAAAAAGGAAGGTGAGAAAGAGAAATATAAAGGCAATAATCACACACATCATGTAAAACTACAAGTCAGGCAAGGACTGCAGAACAAGTTTCAGGGATGCTACAAAATTTATAAAGTGGGGAAATGATCCCATCATAGAGGTCAGAAAAGGATGGTGAAACAGAGGAGAGGGAACAGTCAGAGTCAGCAGACAAAGAGTTGCTCTGGCCAGCTGGGGTGGCTCATGTCCCAGCACTTTGGGAGGCTGAGGTGGGTGGATCACCTGAGGTCAGGAGTTCGAGACCAGCATGGCCATCATGGTGAAACCCCATCTGTACTAAAAATACAAAATTAGCTGGGTGTGGTGGTGCATACATGTCATCCCAGGTACTCAGGAGGCTGAGACAGGAGACTCACTTGAACCCAGGAGGCTGAGGTTGCAGTGAGCTGAGATCACACCACTGTACTCCAGCCTGGGTAACAGAGTGACACTGTCTCA
>NW_016107363.1:1811773-1857101 GCF_001604975.1 Cebus imitator
AAAAAAAAAAAAAAAAAAAAATCACTCCAAGAGTATTTGCAAAGGTCTTAGGTGGGACTGTGGTAGTGGAGGATCTAGGTAATTCAAGAAGTTGATGAAGAATCCTACCTATAGGAGAGAGCAAGTGTGTTGTTACGAGTTGAACTGTATCCCTCTAAAAAGATATGTTCAAGTCCTAACTGCCAGTACTTCAGAATGTGACCTTACATGAACACAGTGTCATTACACATAGAACTGATGAAGATGAGATCATGCTGGAGCAGGGTGGGCCCTTAATTCAATATGACTATTGCCTTTATAAGAAAAGGAAGTAGAGACACATGAGGAAAAATGGCCACATGAAGATGTAGAGAGAGGTCTGAGCTGTGCTTCCACAAGCAAGGAACACCTGGGGATGCTGGAAGAGGCAAAGAAGGACCCCGCCCCTAGGGGCTTCAGAGAGAGCATGGGCCTCCTAACATCTTGATTTTGGACTTCCAGTCTTTACAATTGTGAGGAAATACATTTGTGCTGTTTTTAGCCACCTGGTTTGTGGCAATTTGTTATAGCAGCCCCAGGAAACTAATATGGGGGTGAAGTAGGCTGATGTTAAAACAGGTTGGAGAGTAGAGCAGGCCAGGCCCCACAAGGCCCTGATGATCTTATTAAAGGTGTTTTCCTTAAGAGCAATAGCCAGTCAAGGAACCTGTTTTTGTTTTTGTTTTCAGATGTAGTTTTGCTCTTGTTGCCCCAGGATGGAGTGCAACGGCTCAATCTCAGCTCACTGCAATCTCTGCCTCCCAGGTTCAAGCAATTCTCCCGCCTCAGTCTCCCGAGCAGCTGGGATTACAGGCGTCTACCACCACATCCGGCTAACTTTTTGTATTTTTAGTAGAGATGGGGTTTCACCAGGTTGGCCTGGCTGGTCTCAAACTCCTGACCTCAGGTGATCCACCCATCTCAGCCTCCGAAAGTCCTGGGATTATAGGCCTGAGCCACCATACCGGGCCCAAAGAACATTTCTAAGCAATGAGGCAGTGATGTCTAGGTAGCATGTAAGAGGATCAGATTTACCTTTAGAGAAGGTCACCTGAACTTCTTTAGTGAATTAATTGGAAGGAGGCAATAATGATAGGCCACCAATGTTTCAAATCATTGATGTCTCAAAGTAGTCACCCAGCTTGTGGTTCCCAGTGTCAACTGCTACCTAGGTTCAGCGCTTAGGTGAGGAGCTTGTAGCATCAGCAGAATCAAGGCCATGTGAGCTTTAGCCAGGATGATAGAGGTTGTTTGCAATGACCATCTGGGGAAAAAGGTTCCTGTTAAATGCAACACAGATTACACCATTGGAGACCTTAAGAGACCTTTGAAGCTGATTGTAGCCCAAGCTGTCACCCATTGGAAAAAGATTGTCCTAAATAAGTGGTACACAATTTTTAAGGACCACATGTCTCTGGGGGCACCATGAAATCTATGATGGGATGAACCTGGAGCTTTATTATCAATAGATTAGAATCCTAATATTTCTGCTGCCCCACTGTCCTCTCTTATCCTCATTCCTGACACTGGTATACATGCTTGTTTTCAAAAACTCACCCAAGACTTAGATGTTGCAAATGGGTATATTTAAAAAGTTAAAAAAAAAAAAAAACAACAAAGAAACAAAATAGCTACGCACTTAGATCATATTTTTCTTTCCAACTATCATAGATTCAAGAAATCAAACTTTCTATATTCATTAATACTGGACAGCTGAAACCAACTTTCCCAAACTATGTTCCAAGACACCCATGTTTTGAGAAGCCTGTTTTGGAAAACATTCCATGACTGAGTAAGTTTTGGAAATTCTAAGTTCCTTGGGATCTTTCTTCTTTTTGGGGAGTCAAAATGTGCATTAACATATTAAAATCTCCAGGAAGTCATGCAATAAAGAAAGAGTATAGCTCCAATTCTCAAATGTGTTTGATTATAAATTATCCTTGGGTCAAACCAAAACTAAATATAGGTGGGATTACCTGTTAACATTCTAAGGAATTCACTTTTGAAAATTCAGGGCAGAGAGGTTTTTAAAAATAATCTTTTTGTATCCTCACCCCACTTCTGGAGCCAGGAAATTCTACCCAATATTTGGTTTAAATTTTGCTCTACAATTTTTCTCTTGCCTGTGTTCATGGCCCACGGAGAGATAACTGCTGACAATCTGTGAAGTGATAGTTATTTTCAAGCTCAAATCTCCCTTCCCCTTCTCTTTTCCCATCTGGGCGTCATTTGAGAGATCTGCCCTAAAGCAATTCTGCAAGCAGGGTGTGGAGAAAATATTTACGAACCATTTTTAAAACACTACTTTAAAAAACATGGCATGTTCAAATGTGATGTGAAACATATATCCCCAAACTTCAAAATGTTGGTCATTATCACCAGTACAGAGAATGTTTGTTATACCTAGAAAGGAATCTAGGAGTCATTTGGTTTAAAATGCTCATTTTGTTCATAAATAAACTAAGGTCCAGAGAGCCAAAAAGAATGGGCCAAATTCACACAGCTGATCCTATCACATAGCTGAAGGAGATCCAAGGTGTTCAATCCCAGGTCCACTTTATTTTGAATATATATTCTGGTTTTATAAACTTAGTGAACTCCTGGCGGCATTTTAATTGAGACATTAATAGTTAATATAAAGATTACCAAAAAGGCATTCAAAATAATTTAAGAATCTCAACCGGTATATACCTTTTGTGTGTGTGTGTAAGTGAAAGTAACCAATTCAGTAGAAAAAAGAGGGGGAGGGTAAATTTGTAAATAGTAAAAATAATAGCCCATAATTTTTTTCTTTTAAACAAGAAAATATTTTAAACAATAAGATTTTTTTAAATGACTGAAAAACATCTCCTTTGGATTTTCTTTTTTATCCTATCTCCTTCCCTTTCATCAAGTATCTGTAAATATAAAGCAGGTAGAAAGATATCTCCCAATCAGTACCACACATTTAAGGCAGGAAAATCATGTTTTGCTGTCTCCATTCTTTAGAGTGTTATCCTGCTAGTGATCCTTATTAATACAGTTATGGAAGTAGATTTCAGCTTGCCCTGTCATTGCTGTCTGTCCCACAGAGACACATATTTGGCAGACATGATTCTATACCTAAGCAGCAGCCTTTCAGAAAATGTGATAGGTCAAGGCAGAAAGATGGCACCAGTACAGGTGACTTTGCCCAGAGTGAGTATGAGCTAGGAGAATGAAATATGATGCCTCTGCTGGTGTACACATCTTGCAGACATTTCAAGAAAGGTAACATTAATGCAAGATGGCCCCTTCCCTAAAGACACATTCTTTATCTTATAATCAACGGAAGAAAAAGCGATCTGTTACAATATTGAAGCATAAACAGACTAAGGGGAATCTTGAGACAGTTGTTCAGTCTTTATTTCTCCTTTTTAGGGAATTTTAAAGGATAATTTTGGTTCTATGCTATATTCTACTTACTAGCTAATTTTAGAACCTGATCCATTTAAAATACATTTTCAGGTGTAATTTCCAGATTAAACAGGAGTGATACTGCCTGGGTAGATCAAGACTTACCTCTCCCCAACCAGCTCTTTTCTGCCCATTTTGCTTCTTTTGTTGAGACAGCCCATTGATATTGTTCCACTTGAGCTAAACTAAAAATACATCCAGTTCCCAGTGTTCTGTCATCTCAGAAAACAGATAAATCTTTCAGAATGCTTAGGGAGCTGGCTTCAAAATGCTGCCACTCCTTTGATGATATTACCACAAAGAAGTTAGAGTCAATATCCCTTCTCTAATCCAGGAAACAGCTTGATGTAAGGAAAGATTGAAAAATTAAAAAGAGAAACAAGAGTCTGTATCATGATCTCGCCATGTATTTGCAGAGAAACCTTAGATGAGTTTCTTCATTTTCATGAGTTTCTGTTTCCTCACCTGTAAAATAGGATTAATAAAATGTACTGAAAACATGGAGAAGAGCAATCAAAGTTTTACAAAATATCCTTCATGGTTTCTGGCATATCAAAGCTCTCAGTCTATACACTTTACCTTAGCTTTTCTGGCTCCTTTTGAATTCAACATTCAATCCATGGTAGCTTCAGAAATCAAATGCCAGCTGTGTGTCTAAAAGAAAGTTCTTTGTGATGATTTAACCTAAAAGAATCTCTCATCCAAAATCTATTTAATATCTAGGGTTTAATGAAATGCCTTTCAAGCAAAGCATTGGGGGAAAAATACAGAATAGAAAAGAAATGGACTCCATAGAAGGTCATAGTAGGGGCTATGTCCATGTATAAGAATGTAAGATAAAATAAAAATATTCAGTCCAGCATGTAGGTCACATCAATTCCACTGTTACCTACAGAAAAGGAAGTCATGGAGATACTGGACAGACTTGACAGGCAATTAAATGTGATGGTTAACAGCAAGTCAAATACAATTATTTCCAGTCCTGGCTCTGAAAAATACTAGCTGCACCATCTTAAGTAAGCCATTGTATTTCTGTGAGCTTCAATTTTCTCATCTGTGTAAAGAAAGTGATAGTATCTAATTTATGGGGTCGGTGTTGTGAGTAATAAATATTGTAAGTAATACACAATGCTCTGCACAATATCAGGCAAGGAAGGAGCAAATGTTGAATAGATAGAATCAATTATCATTGTTCTTCTTCTTCTTCTTTTTTTCCTTAGCACTTCAGATCAAGTCTGAGTCATTCCTAATCAGAGTTTCTGCCCTCCAACACTCAAAAATGCATAAGAGGAACCCAATGATTGGGTACAGAAACAAACAAAAGAAGAAGAAAATGTTCCTTTCTGGTGAATCCTCCCCCTCCATTAAGCATTCAGGAAATAATTCACTGGGTACTGGTCGGGTGGGACAAATCCAAGGAACTACTTCCAGCAGTTAAGACATTCACAGTAACTTAGAGTCTATGTCCTGTGATCTTCACACACGAGATGTGAATTTTATAAAGTATGCTTATTTCAGCTCAATTGCCATTTGTTCTTCTAGAGCAAAACTAAAGGTACTTAGGTTTATGACCAATGGGAAAGCCTTTGTCTTCATCCTAGCCAATTGGCTGGCCTGACAATAATAGCACTTTTCAATGTCATTCTTTTTAAGTATCTAGAAAAGATAGGAATCCTGGATTTGTGTTCAGTGAAAAGTACTTAAGGTGAAATGTACCAGATATGCCAATAGTTTTCTGGGTAAAAATAAAGTACTTTTTTCCAGAGAGTCCCCTAGCTGACAAAAACTTCAACAGGAAGCTGTAAATCATCAAGATGTTCAATCTTGATGTTCATCAAGATTGAACATCTCAGCCCTCAGTCTAGAGTGGCACAGGGGTTAGCAAATAAGAAGAATATGATATGGAGTGAAACCAAAGAGAAGTATTTATAACATTACTTCTTCGTGTGAGTATCAGTTGGGAAAAGAACGTTTGAGGAAAAAAAAATCTAATGAATGAACTCAAAACCCCAAATGATTAGCTGTTGCTGATCCTGGACTAGATGTTATAGAATTAATGATAAAAAATATTTTAATCTTTTTACATTATTTTTAGCAGATGTATATGGATATGCATGCTATTTACATATGTGTGTATGTGTATTCATACAGATATACATATACAGATATATATAGATATATATATACACAACTTGATACATTGAGGAGGCCAGTAAAACATCTAATTGAAGTATTGTGGAATTATGGGATTGATTAAATCAAAATTAGAATGCCTCTGGGTTTTGTACACAAATGTTTACAGCAGCTTTATTTGTAACTGTCAAAAACTGGAAGCAATCCAAATATCTTTCAGCTAGTGATAAAGAAAAGTGGGAAATCCATACAGTGAAATACTAGGCAGCAATAAAAAGAACAGATTAGTAATACACACAACATGGATAAATCCCAAAATCATTAGGCTGTGTGAAAAATGCTTTGAGTCAAAGGGCTGCACACTCTATGAATCCATTTGTAGAACTTTCTGAAATAGGTAAAGCTGCAGGCATAGAAATTGATCAGTGAATTCCAAGGGCCAAGCGTAAGAGTAGGAGATTGTCCACAAAGGGGCATGAGAATGTGGCAAGAGATGTTATATATCTTGATTGTAATGGTGGTTACTAAAACTCAAAGAACTATATACTAGAATTAACTTCACTGTATATAAGTTATACCTCAATAAAAATAAAATAAAATAATGCCTCTGCGCTCAACACAATTACTTGAAGGAATGCAGCTTTAAATAGCTGAGGCCCCTCTCTGAGGCAACCTCACCGGCTAAGTGAGGCCTTATTGAGCCTACCAGGCTTTAATCACCTCCATGTGGCCTGAACATACATCCATGAACATCAGTGAAAGCTGCAGCAATACCTTCCTGAGACAGCAGCTTTCTCTCACCTTCCACATTTAGTTCCCCTCTCACCCACCTAGGCCCAAATGGGCACTTCCTGTCTCCATATCATGGCTTCTTACCAGTCTCAACAGGTGAGTGATGCAGTTCAGATGCTGCCATGGTTTCTGGGCACTTTCCTCCTTGAGGCTTCTCTTAGTCTGTATTTCGAAAGCACTGGTAGGAGAAACCAATGATCCCCAACTGCAAACACTTCTAGGACCCTGTCAGGCCTTAGACTCTGCAATTGTTGCGAAAGATCAACTTTTTTGCCAGAATAAGTCATAGGAAGAAAACAAGAGCAGAGTTAAGGATCAGGTGTACGAGAAAGATGAATTCCCAAGGCCACTCAATGAAAAATGTACTAAGTAAGACTTAGTGTTAAGTAACAGACATCAACTTGAGGTGGAGAGGTAATATTATATTTCAGCACCTTAGTGCATACTTTCTACATATTTCATTCTCCTTCTAGAATTCCTAGGCAATCGTCTTCGTTCTCCACTCCATACAGAAGCAAAATCAAAGACTGAAAAATGCCCCTAGCCTAGCCATGAGGCAGAACAATTTGAAGGCACGTTTTCATCTTCAACAGTGGCTAGTCCAAACTGAGAGGTGCTACAAGTGGAAAAAAATACACACTGTATTTTGAAGACTTGGCACAAACAATGTAAAACATCTCAATTTTATATTGATTTTTCATCTTGAAATGCTAATCTTTTGGTTACATTGAGTTAAAATATTTTAAAAATTAATTTCACCTTTTGAAAATATTTTTTAATGTGGCTCTACAAAATTTATAATTGTCCAGGTGCAGTGGCTCATGCCTCTGATCCCAGCACTTTGGGAGGCAGAGGTGGAAAGATTCTTGAGTCCAGGAATTTGAGAACAGCCTGGGGCAACATGGAGAAACTCGTCTCCACAAAAAACACAAAAATGAGCCGGGTGTGGTGGCGCATACCTGTGATCCCAGCTACTTTGGGGGTTGAGGTGGAAGGATCACCTGAACCTGGGAAATGAAGGCTGCAGTGAACTGAGATTGTACCACTGCACTCCAGCCTGGGTGACAGCGTGAGACTCTGTCTCAAAATGATAAAAAAAAATTACCTATGTTACTCACATTGTATTTATGTTGGACAGCACAGCTCTATAACCTTGGCAAATCACCGAAGTTCAGTTTTCTTCATTGTAAATGAAAGGTAAGACCTTAACATAGTATCTGGATCATAGGAAGCTTTCAGAAATGGTTGAGATTAACATAATTAATACAAAACTATACATTAAAGTAATCATTTATATGCTGCTCAGGGCATTCAAAAAATGACAAATTATTAAATGCCCATAATATGGAGAAGTGAGTTTAGATAGATATTTATGAAGAAGTGAATTTAGATAGGTAATGATGTAGTTAAATTACCTGGTTTTATAATTCATTACAAAGCTTATGCAAGAGGTCTTATGGGCAAGTGTGAGTTATCATCCAAAGAGTGTAGTGGTCACAGTGGGTTACATGGATATATGGAATTGAGGAAGAAAGTCAATTCTCCAGAGTTTGGGAGAATTGGGTATTGAATGGGTCTAGGAATGGTAGGGATCTGCAGCCCACTCTGAACAATCCGCATGTTACAAAATCCTGAAAGAGGAAAGCTGCAGAAATCTATGCCCTAAGGAGGCTGGTTCTGGATCATGGAACTTCAAGTCCTCAGGAAGCTCATCCCAAAGCTTGGCATAAAAGGTGGAGCTCAAGATGACATGACAAGGAGAGGAACACTGATGGACCGAGAGCCAGGCATTCTTCCCCTTTCTCCTGGACAAAATTAATCCAAACATTTTTGTATGATTTTAGGGTAGAAAAAGAAAGTATTGGCTGGGTGTAGCAGTTCACATCTGTAATCCAAGCACTTTGGGAGGTGAAGGCGGGAGAGACACTTGAGGCCAGAAGCTCAAGACCTGCCTGGGCAACAAAGTGAGTCCTCTGCTCTACAAAATGCTAAAAAAAAAAAAAAAAAAAAAAAATTAGCCAGGCATAGTGGCACATGTCCATAGTCCCAGATACTCAGGAGGCTGAGGCAGGAGAATCACTTGAGCCCAGGAGATGGAGGCTGCAGTGAGCTCTAATTGCACCACTGCATTCCAACCTGGATAACAGAATGAGACCCTGTTTTTTAAAAAGAGAAAAATAAAACCTTCCCCAACTACCTTCCCACCTCTCCCCGCACCTCCCCCAATGAATGGCATCAAAATGCCCAAGACCAGAGTTGTAGCAACCCTGGCAAGTGGCCAAATTGGCTTAGAACAATAAAGGGTTGTGGTATTTCTTGCACCTTAGGTTTTGTACTACAAATTTATGGTAAATTCCAACTTATAATTTTGCATACTCATGGGAAATTATTTTGGAATGAAATACCTTCAAGTGTTATGGTTTGTTGTCTCTTGCAATGAGATAGAAATTAGGTAGGGTTTCAATTACTATTGTGTCACTTTTCCATAAGCTTTGAGAAAAGTGATAATATACATTGCTTTTATAGTGAAATAATAATATATTACCATTGGGGAAAAATGATAAACCCACAGAAACAGCTCTTTCTATTTAAGTTGTCAGCAATCCTTCAACAACCTCCCAGACTTGAATAAGAACCTGTTTGTTATTTTCCTGATGGTTCTAGGACTATGTCCCCAGGTATCTCATCAGTAGCTGCTGCCTATGAAAATTGCCCACATCTCTGGCCTCCTCCTGAGTGGCCTCACCCATAAGAGCATTACCTTTTCAAGAGCTAGCCTGGAATAGAACAGCAGGGCTGTCAGCTTCACAAGCTCCTCCTCAAAGCACAGAAGAAATACGCTTTTGCAGGCAGTTGTTCAGGTAGCTCAGGTGTCCATTGTTGGGTCATCTGCCCGAAAACTCTTTACAGGAACTGTCTGAGGAGTAGTTTCCATGTCTCTGCTATATCACCCTGCACCTCTGGCCACATCTGCTCAGGACCTGACTCCTATCTCAAAGGAAGGCAGTCTGATTTTGTCTACCAGAAGTTTGTAGTTGAAATGAAAAGAGTGGGCCCCAGTGGTCTCAGACATGCAGACTTAGAATTGGAGGCACCAGAGAAAACTTGAAAGCAGAAAAAGAAGAAAGGAGCCAGGCAGAGGGAGGCTGAGTAAGGAATGGTAGAGATTGGAATGTTAGGCTTTATGGCCAAATTCCATTGTTTGCCCAAGGCCCATTTTCTGTAGGTTCTGTGAGGAACCCCTGTACTTTATAATAATAATTTTCTTTATTTTGCTCAAGTGAAGTCTAGTTGGTTTCAGTTGCTTATAATCAAAAGATCCTTAAAAATGAAGGTAAAATGTCCACCTACCCACAGTTTAAGAAATCAAGGAATTCTTATTTGGGAGGGTACATAAATGAAAAAAATTAGTCTCAGCTTTCTCACGTGTAGTAAGATTATCCTAATACTGTTCTTCTCTGCCGACATGAATTTATAGAAAAAAACACTAAGGCTATTAAGATATTTGCCAGAGGTAATGAGCAGTTTGATTGTTGTGATGCTCTGACAACCCTATGTAGATCATTTAGGTCACCCGCTGTCCTTAGGGTCCCTGCCCAGCCAGAGTTGATGCTGCGCTATCCCACCTTAATACATCTCCTACAAAGAACAACTGCATTAGACTTCTCAGCCTAAAATAAAAACAAACTACATTGTTACTGCCAGGAAACAGAAGGGGGAACCCTAAGCATATTTAGTAGTTGCAAACAGCAGCTCTAGTGTCTTTAAATACAATGAATGAATGCTTTCTCTCAAACATAAGAAAGCAAAGCATGGCCAATTTTACAACTAAAATTATTCTATGGAGCCACATGACTAGGGCATAAAGATTAAGAGTGCCTAAGTCAATCTCTGAGAAAAAGGCAAAGATTAAAATGAAGCTTACTATCTGTCAAACGTGATATTCCTCCAAACATATCCTAATTTGATTGTCACAATAGTTTAGAGAAAAAGAGTGGTCAGAAACTATTGCTTCAATTGACTCATTATGAAAAGAGAGTCAGAGAAGGAAATAATAAAACTTTTATGGAGCAATTTCTATATGCCAAACATATGTTTTATGAACATGATTTTATGTTCTATAACAACCTAAAAAGTAGGTACTCAAAATTTTCCTCAAACCTCCAGGAACTAAGCTATTCTCTCTCCCAGTCATTTTTAACTAGCAGTTAATCCAGATGGTTTTCTCAGTATTAATAGACCTGAGATAAACATGAAGATCATTTAAGAAATCATTATTAAATTAAGCAGATGGTAGAAAAAAGGAGATAGGAAAAATGAAAGTAAAATAAGGAATAATATGGGGAAGGATAGAGAAAATGGAGGAAGGAGGGATGATAATGGTTTGGCTGTGTACCCAACTAAATCTCATGTTAAATTGTAATAATCACCACGTGTCAAGGGCAGGGCTAGGTGGAGATAACTGAATCATGGGGATGGTATCCCCATACTGTTCTCATGGTAGTGAATAAGCCTCACGAGATCTGATGGTTTTATAAAGGGGAGTTCCCTGGCACAAACCCTTTTGCCTGCCACCATGTAAGAGGTCCCTTTGCTCTTCCTTCATCATCTGCCGGGATTGTGAGCCATGTGGAACTGTGAGTCCATTAAACCTCCTTCCTTCATAAACTACCCAGTCTCAGGTATATATTTATTAGCAGTGTGAGAACAGACTAATGCAAGGGGGGAAGGGAGGAATGGAAAAGATGAGGAGACAGAGAAGAGCATCACAGAGAAAGGGATTGGAAGTAGAAGAGTAAGATTGCCACCCCCCCCAAAAAAAAAAAAAAAAAAAAAAAACAAGCCTCTCCTGAGCTGCCTTCAAAAAAACCTTCATAAATCTGAGTGACCAACCTTTTCTCTACTTTTATACACTCAAACTGTCCAAATATACATATTTCAGAAGCTGCAAATGACCTCAGATAATGTTAACATAGGCTACAATGTCCACTTCTAGGAGTGAATGTTTAGGAGGGAGCCAAATGCTGTAATGAGATAGGAGAATAATCAAAGGAGGGATATTGACTTAGCAAGCTCTGAAGCCAGCCTTCACTGACAGGTTTTGCTGTCTCCAGCTGTTCATTAGTTAATGAATATGAAATATTGACTCATGGGTAGCCCCACAGGTAGTTAGGAAAGCAATCTCATTTCAAACCTGTCAATTGCACAGACTGAAAGTTGGTTGGGTGGGGGAAGGATATGGCCCTTCACCCCTTCCTTTACTTCCCACAGGAGCCTCAGACTAAAGTAGATTTTTGGATCTAGATTCTTCCCCCTACTAGGTGGGACAGGTTCTGAAATAAAGACAAGGTGGGTTGGGGGATCAGGGCATCTGTTGCCCTGCTTTCTAAACACTTTAGAACAGGAATAAATTGAATCCCAAAGTTTTCTAACTGTGGTAGATAAAATATTTTTAAATGAACTCTTATGAATTTATTTAAAGTATATTTGGAAAAAAATTAACTTGCATATAAAGCTCTCAATTTTGCAAATATTAGGATAAAGCCAAAGGAGTCATTTATTTATTTATTTATTTATTTATTTATTTATTTATTTAATGAGACAGAGTCTCGCTCTATCGCCAGGCTGGAGTGCACTGGCACCATCCCGGCTCACTGCAACTTCCGTTTTCCTGTTTCAAGCAATTCTCCTGCCTCAGTCTTCCGAGTAGCTGGGACTACAGGCATGCTCCACCACGCCCGGCTAATTTTTTGTACTTTTAGTAGAGACTGTGTTTCACCATGTTGGCCGGAATGGTCTCCATCTCCTGACCTCTTTATCCACCCACCTCACCCTCCCAAAGTGCTGAGATTACAGGCGTGAGCCACCGCACCCGGCCGACATTTTTATTTTTAAAGTAAAATAGGCATTTGAAAATTATAAGACAAAGCATGCAGAGATGACTGTAAATATTGAAGTTACAGTATGAATGGCTAGTTTGAGAAACGATAATTCAGGATATAGCACAGTTAAGGCCAGTAATCATGCTTGATAAAATAATGGGTGGATGAGTAGATTAATGGTTGGTTGAGTGACTGTGTAGATAAATTAGGAGTGTTGAAGTAATGAGGGGATGTGTAGACGAATGTATTGGCAGGTGTGTAGATGAACTGGAAGTGTTGAATAGATGGATGAGTATATGAATGGATGGCTGAATAAATGGATGGTTGGACAATTGAATGGTGAAATGTGTCATAAATTAGGAGTGTCCATGTGAGATATAACCTTAGGTTAATTATTTGCTAGTCCAAATTCGGTGCTATTGGATTGAAGGAAAATGGAAGTAGAAATAAACCTGTCTCGTTCTCAACCAGTGCACCACAATAGTAGGTATAGGGCAATCTCTTCACAGGTGAGCTGGAAACCTATGATTAACTGAAAAGTTTATTTTGCTAATGATCTTAGGATTTCAGCAAAATTGTTAAAGGTATTGCTTCTGGAGTTAGACTTTCCACGTTAAAGTTTTAATTCTTCTATTTACTTGCTGATGACCTCGTGTAAGTTGCCTTACCTACTCATGTCTCAGTGCCCTCAGTTGTAGAATGAGACCAATCAGAAACTACTCTAAAGTGTTGCTGTGAGTTTACAAATAAAGACAACCAAATCACCAATAAAATCCAAATTGAAATTAATTGACAGATGATTTTGTTTTGCTGCATAAAATTGATGATGTTAATAAAATAGATGTATAATAAAATAGATATTTGCATGTTTTAAGTTTCACTTGTCAGTTTGAATCTTTCAATTTCAGATTAGTGTTATTATTAATTCTATTTTTTACATTTTAATAATAAAGTTATTTTTAACTCAATCACTTTTTGATGAACCATTGAAATGAATCATGAACTCTAAAATATAATATTGAATCTTTAAATAGTTGTCTAATAAAAAACTTATTTTGACTTAACATACTTGTTTAAAAACATTTTTTTAGGCAGGCTCTCCAATTGTCACCAATCACCTTTCCTTGTTTCCATGCCTTTGTGTAATCTTTTCTTCTTGGATATAGGTTGGACTCAATGACTCAGACCTAAATAGAACATGGCAAAAGTAATGAGATGTCATTTCCATGATTAGATTATCAAAAGATTCTGGTGTGCTTCTTGTGCATGTGTGCGTGCTCTCTCTCCCTCTCCTTCTCTTTCTCCTTCTCTCTTTTTAGTCCTTAGAGTCCTTGCTCTTGGGAAAGTAAGTTGCTATGTCCTTGAGCAGACTGGTGGAGAGTTTCACATGGCAAGAAACTGGTATCTCTGGCCAAGAGCCCATAGGACTGAAGACTACCAACAGTGAGTGAATGATTGTGGAAATGGACCCTTCCCCAGTCAATAAACTGGGAGAAGTCAAAAAACCAGAAAGCAATTAAAATGACAGCGGTAAGTCCTCACCTGTCAATAATCTCCAATGTAAATGATTTAAATTCCCCAATTAAAAGATATAGATTGGCTGAATGGGTTATTTTTGAAAAGACTCAACTATATGCTGCCTATAGGAAACCCACTTTGCCTGTAAAGATACACATAGACTAAAGGTGAAGGGATGGAAAATGATACTCCATGCAAACAGAAACCAAAGCAAGCAGGAGTACCTATATTATATCAGACAAAATAGATTTTAAGTAAAAAAAAGTAAAAGGAGACAAAGATTATTATATAATGGTAAAGAGTCAATTCAGTGAAAGGTAGGACAATTGCTAATGTCTGTGTACCCAGTGGAGCACCTATATATATTAAGCAAACATTATTAGAGCTAAAGAGATCCCAATGCAGTAATTGTTGGGGACTTCAACACCCTACTCACAGCATTGGACAGATCATCTAGACAGAAAATCAACAAGAGGCATCACACAAATCAGACTATAGACCAAATGGACCTAACAGATATTTACAGATCATTTCATCCAATAGCTACAGAATACATATTCTTCTCAAATTTTAAAATATTGAAATCATATCAAGTACCTTCTCAGACCAAAATAGAATGAAAGTAGAAGTCATTAACAAGAGGAGCTTTGAAAACAGAACAATTACATGAAAATTAGCATGCTCCTGAACAATCAATGGTCAATAAATAAATTAAGAAGAAATCTTTAAAAATGTATAGAAACAAATAAAAATAGAAACACAACATACCAAAATCTAAAAGCAGTGCTAACAGGAAATTTTTATAGGAATAAACACATAAATCAAAAAAGGAGATTTCAAACAAACAACCTAATGGTGCATCTAAGGAACTAGAAAAGGAAGAATAAAACAAACCTAAAATTAGTAGAAGAAAAGAAATACTAAAGATCAGAGCAGAATTAAATAAAATAGAGACCAAAAAACAAACAAGCAAACAAAAGATCAATAAAATGAAAGTTAGTTGTTTTTTTTTTTAATACTTTAAGTTCTGGGGTACATGTGCAGAATGTGCAGGTTTGTTACATAGGTATACACGTGCCATGGTGGATTGCTGCACCCATCAATCCATCATCAACATTAGCTGTTTCTCCTAATGCTATTCCTCCTTTAGTTCCCCACTCCCAACAGGTCCCAGTGTGTGATACTCCTTTCCCCATGTCCATGTGTTCTCATTGTTCAGCTCCCACTTATGAGTGAGAACATGCAGTGTTTGGTTTTCTGTTCTTGTGTTAGCTTGCTGAGAATGAATATTTCCAACTCATCCATGTCCCTGCAAAGGACATAAACTCATTATTTATTATGGCTGCATAGTATTCCATGGTGTGTATGTGTCACATTTTCTTTATCTGGTCTATCATTGATGGGCATTTGGGTTGGTTCCAAGTCTTTGCTATTGTTAACAGTGCTACAATGAACATAGGTGTGTCTGTGTCTTTATAGTAGAGTGATTTATAATCCTTTGGGTATATAGTTATGGGATTGCTGGGTCAAGTGGTATTTCTAGGTCTAGATCCTTGAGGAATCACCATACTGTCTTCCACAATGGTTGAACTAATTTACACTCCCACCAACAATGTAAAAGCATTCCTATTTCTCCACATCCTCTCCAGCATCTGTTGTTTCCTGACCTTTAATGGTCACCAAACTAACTGGAATGAGATGGTATCTCAAGGTGATTTTGATTTGCATTTCTCTAATGACCAGTGATGATGTGCTGTTTTTCACGTATTTGTTGGCTGCATAAATGTCCTCTTTTGAGAAGTATTTGTTCATACCCTTCACCCACTTTTTGATGGGGTTGTTTGGTTTTTTTCTTGTAAATTTGTTTAAGTTCCTTGTAGATTCTGGATATTAGCCCTTTGTCAGATGGATAGATTGCAAAAATTTTCTCCCATTCTGTAGGTTGCCTTTTCACTCTTATGGATGGTTTCTTCTACTGTGCAGAAGCTCTTTAGTTTAATTAGATCACATTTGTCAATTTTGGCTTTTTTTGCAATTGCTTTTGGTATTTTAGTCATGAAGTCCTTGCCTGTGCCTATGTCCTGAATGGTGTAGCCTGGGTTTTCTTCTAGGATTTTTATGGTTTTGTGTTTTACATTTAAGTCTTTAAACCATCTTCAGTTAATTTTTGTATAAGGTATAAGGAAGGGGTCCAGTTTCAGTTTTCTGCATATGGCTAGCCAGTTTTCCCAGCACCAATTATTAAATAGGGAATCCTTTCCCTATTGCTTGTTTTTGTAAGGGTTGTCAAAGATCATATGGTTGTAGATGTGTGGTGTTATTTCTGAGGCCTCTGTTCTGTTCCATTGGTCTATGTCTCTGTTTTGGTATCAGTATCATGTTCTTTTGGTTACTGTAGGCTTGTAGTATAGTTTGAGGCTCTATTCTTTTTGCTTAGGTTTGTCTTAGCTATACAGGCTCTTTTCTGGTTCCATATGAAATTTAAAGTAGTTTTTACTAATAGGAAGAGAGGAAGTCAAATTATCTCTGTTTACAGATGACACGTTTGTATACTTAGAAAACCTCATCATCTCAGCCCAAAAACTCCTTAAGCTATAAACAATTTTAGCAAAGTCTCAGGATACAAAATCAAAGTGCAAAAATCAAAAGCATTCCTATATGCCAATAATAGACAGAGAGCCAAAATCATGAGCAAACTCCCATTCACAATTACTACAAAGATAATAAAATACCTAGGAATACAACTTACATGGAATATGAAGGACCTCTTCAAGGAGAACTACAAACCACTGCTCGAGGAAATGAGAGAGGACACAAACAAATGGAAAAACATTCCATGCTCATGGATAGGAAGAATCAATATTGTGAAAATGGCCATACTGCCCAAAGTAATCTATAGATTCAATGCTATATGGATCCCATGCTATTCCCATCAAGCTGTCATTGACTTTCTTCACAGATCTTTGTTTTTTGAATTGTACTTTGGGCTGTGGGGTACATATACACATCCTGCATCCTGCAGGATTGTTGCATCGGTACATACATGCCATGGTGGTTTGTTGCATCCATCCCGCCCTGGCTGTCGCCTACATCAGGCATTTCTCCCAGTGTTATCCCTCCCCATCCTCCCAGCACCCCGGCTGTTCCTCCCTGCCCCTCCACCCTGACCTAGCCCTGTGAGTGTTGTTCCCTTCCCTGTGCCCAAGTGTTCTCATTGTTCATCACTCGCCTATAAGTGAAAATATGTGGTGTTTGTTTTTCTGTTCCTGTGTCAGTTTGCTGAGAATGATGGTTTCTAGATTCATCCATGTCTCTACAAAGTACACAAACTCATCACAGATCTCAATCTAAGGAAGTTCAGCAAGGCTTTAGTCTAAAAATAAATAAATAAATAAATAAATAAGTCTAGCCTTTTCATTTGTGTTAACTTCTAAAGTAAATGTCATAGGATAAAAAATTAATTTCAAGTTTTCATAGAGGTAGGAAAAAGTGGGGAGGATCTGTTTTCCTTCTTACTTAACCCTTCTTCTCTCAGGCATGATGCTGGAGCTAAATAAAAACAATATGTTTCAAATTGCCAGTCACAGTAGTCTCTGTGTGGGCTGCTAAAAACATTCAAATGGTTCTGTAAAATGTCTCTCATTCTACAAAGATAAATGAAGGTGCACATCACCAACAATTGCAATGGAAGTCAAAGGAGGACAGAAAGCACTGATAAATGAGGAAACTTTGCCTTTCCTCATAGACAAACATCCCATAAGGAAACACAAGTACTGATGGATTACATTGGCCTCCTGACTACACACACACCTGTAGCCTTCACTGCAACCTATCCTCCCCAGCACTGCCAGACAAATATTCCTTCCAAGTATTGTTCACTTCACTTCTAAGCTCAAATACCTTCAATGACTTTCTATTAAGTGAATGAAGAAAGCCCCATCTCTTCACCTCAGAGTTCAAGACCACAATCAATGTTGCCAACCGTATATCCCAGACCTTCTCAACCTGTTTCTTATATCCAGGCATTCTGAACTACAAGAGATTCTTATTACTGAGTAGTTATTATCAGAGATTATCTGATAATAATGAGTACTCTGTGATAATAATAAAAATGATGATATTGCAAAAGGAAGTCAGAGCTGTAACTGTAGATAAATATTTTCCAGTGAAGAAAACATTTATAACGTATGGCCTCCTTTAACATCTCTGCCCATTGAGTCAATCTCTTGGTTTCTCCACGATGATCAGTTCCTTCAGCTTTTCTCAATATAAGGTCTGTACAATATGAACTGATTGCAAATGGAATTGTCAACATTGCCAAAGATGTGACATTTTATGAGGTTGATAAAAGTGGTGCAGAATAAATTATTGTAGCTTTCAAAATATTTGTGTAAGTGTGATCACTTCATGACAATCTATTAAAGTCAAGTCAGAAGTGAAAGAGGTCATCTCATGTTATTGCACAATTGTATCAAAAGTATTTCACACACATGGGCACACACACACATACCTCACTCTTGATTCATTAAGATTTATTAGGTTGATGCTTGCCTTTTTGCCATCACTTTTAATGGCAAAGCACAATTACTTTTGCTACAACCTAAAGGCATATAGCTGTGATTATAACTGGCAAGTTGTAAAGTAGAATTTAAACTTGTTTTTGTTTTTATTTTATTTTGAGATAAATTTTAAATCAAATTTCACTTCATTACTTACTATGAAATTTTAGTCCCACTTTAAGTTGATTCCCTTTAATGAGATAGCACTATTCTTTGGTTATTGTTTGTGTCTCAAAATATTCTGTACTTTCCTGCTGATTTGCACATCATCATCCTGTTGTGATTCTCCTTATCCTTCCAGGTGCAGTTCAAATTCCACTTCTTCTAAAAATTTTTCACTCCTTCTTTAATAAAAAAGGAACAATGTTTCTGTCTCCTCAAAATTTATATGATAAAACCAGGTCCAAAGATAATGGTATTTGGAAGTGGGGCTTTTGGAAGGTAATTGGGTCACGAGGGTGGAGCCCACATGAATGGGCTTAGTGCCTTTATAAAAGGGACCACAGTGAGATTTCTCACCACTTCTGCCATATAAAGGTGCAGCAAAAAGGTGCTGTTTATGAACCAGGAAGCAAGCTCTCACCAGACACCAAATCTGCCAGTGCCTTAATCTTGGACTTTCCAGCCTCCAGAAACATAAATAAATTTCTGTTGTTTATAAGCTACCCAGTCTGTGGTATTCTGGTATAGCAGCCTGAATAGGCTAAGACAGACCTCCTCATGACCAACCTGTGAAAGTCAAGTATAAAGTGAAAGAGGTCATCTCATGTTACCATAAAATTGTATCAAAAGAGTTTCTCTGTCTCTCTCATATGTACACACGCACACACACACATGCACACACACACCCCATCCTTGATTCGTGTGTGTTAATATTTAAAATATAGCTATGATTATAATTGAAAAGTTGTTAAATATGAACTTTAAAAAACGTTTTTGTTTTATTTATGAGATAAATTTCCAACCAGGTTTTTCTGCATTACCTACTGTGAAATTTTTTGGTCCTCGTTTTAAGTGGATTCACTTTAATGAGATAGCAATTTCCTTTGGTCCCTGTTTATGTCTCAAAATATTCTGTTCCTGCTGATTTGCACATCTTCCTTTGTGGCTCTCCTTATCCTTCCAGGTGCAGCTTAAATACCACTTCCTGCAAAAATTATTCTCAACCTTCTAGTGAAAAGGAATATTTTTCCTTTAGAAAAGAAAAATATTCTTTTCTAGTGAAAAGGAATATTTTTCCTCCAAAGACATAGCAGATTTTGTTTGTAGCAACTATTAAACATTTCAGATAAGTGGCCTTGAGGAATAGCGATTGAGTACACAGGCTAGACAGGGAAGATTCTATATAGTTCCCATTCATTCATTCAGCTAATATTTTTTGAGATTTTTTTAAGGTATGAATCAATGGGATCAGCGGGGAGGTAATGTTGCCACTGTAAACCATGTTTACATTGAATTATATTTATTGAACAGGAGCAAACAAGAAAATGAAGATTTACATTTCCTTTCTGTGAACTCTCCAAAAGTGAAAGTAAAAATGACCAAGTTTTGTGTTGCTTAAACAAGGGGAGATGTGTTACATTCCGCAGTGGACCTCTGTGCAAGAGGAGTAGGTTTCACGGGAGATGATGCACACTGGATAGCTCTCTCTGCCTCCCCCTTGTCTTACTCCTGCTGTACAGTTGTTGATGATCTGCTGCTCAGCCTCTCTGTGGCTAAAAAAAGAACTGGCAGCTGGTATTCTGATGAGGTGGTGTCAAATGGAGCTACAGGCCCTGTCCCTGGTGAATTGCAAAATTTGTTTGGGTTAGTTTCTATAAAATTGGAAAGCTGTTTTTCAGAGTCACACTGGCCAATAATTCAAAAGCTGGTCCAAGCCTGTGTCCACACTTCTTCAAGGATAGAGAAATTGGCTCTTAGCTGGAATCTCTGCAACACTAATCAGTGTTACATGTCAGCCCTTGTTGCAAAGCCATAATTAAAAATGCCGTGGCCTGGCAAAGTGGCTCATGCCTATCATCCCAGCACTTAGAGAGGCAGAGGAGAGAGGAAACTTTGAGCCTAGGGGTTCAGGACCGCCCTGGGTAACACAGTGAGACCCTGTTCTCCAGAAAAAGGGAAAAAGAAGATAACCCCACCCCCCATCCCCCACCCAACCTATGAGTTTGGAAAATACCAATAAACAGAGAGTTTGCGGGTCATCAACCAGACACTGAATGACTGTTGAGACTAAGCATGTCACACAAATGCTTCAAGTGGCTTGGAGGTGGTAGTGAGGATTGCGATGAGATGGGCCGGAGACTGCACACTTCCTTTCAAGGGATTCAAATTCAATTTTTTTTTTTTTTTTGCAAATATTGTGTGTGCTTACCACAATACATTTTGGGCTTAATGTGGCATAGGGATACGAGTTTGCAAATCCTTATTTAGGGGAACAATGAATCTCCACTTTACGACTATTTTCAGATTATTTCATTTATTCATTCTGCTGCTGAGGCATCTTTCCAATATTTCTTTGTACTAATACCAGGGCAATTTTTCCTTATGACAAATATCCAATTCTTCTACTAGAGCAAAGGGCAAAATGTATATATTATCCTGGATTTGAAATGTTGAATTCCAAGTTTGTTTGTGCACTTGGGACCAGTTTGGGGACTATGAACTGACTCTTGTAACTGGTAACATAATAGGGAACTTGTAAACCAATGCTGCTGTAGCCCTAATGGCAGGCTAAGACTTGAAACTTAGCTGAACCCCAAGGACATGTCTTCAGCTACCTTTGGGGAGGGGACTATTAACACGATATGCCTGGCTCATTTTCTAGCCCTTGTTCATGATGAAGGGGGACTTCTAAAGTGGGAGGGCTTTGGTAAACCTCCACTCTTCTTTCCCAGGACATAAGTTTGATGAAAATTTAAGCAGTTATTCCACTGAAGGGCTCCAGGTACTGGTTTGAAAGCTCTACTCGTAGGGCAGGGGAATGGAATGAGACAAGAAATACTCAGTGCTGTGGCCTAATTAAACCCTTTTCTTGTACTGCACAAGGGGTGAGCTCTCACTGCTGTCTTCATCAGGTTCCCAAACTTGGCTGCATATCGGAGTCATGTGGGAAACTTTAAAAAATGTACTTGAAGCCTGGGTTTTAACTCCCAGAGATTCTGACTTAATGGGCAAGACAGAGACATGGCATCAGAATGTTTAAGATGATTTCAAGGTGCAGATAAGACTGAGAACAACTAGCCTAGATCTTCAGATGTGTGTGTATGATAGGATGGGGGTTGGGGGGGTCTCTGTAAATGCTCCATCTATTCCATAATTCCTTTCCTCCCTATTTCCCAATGTGTTTTCTTTGACTCTTCTGCATTTTCTTTCTGGTTCATGTCCCTTCATCCTACATAGATAAATAAAATCCAGCTTCATTTTTAGACATCTCTATTATGTGTAGCAAATTCAACAGCTTTAAGAATCCCTTGAGTGTTAAAGCTTTCACTACAGCATTAGACAGTGCAACATTTTCTCCCTTGCCACTAAATATTTGTCATGCATGTAATCGTAATGGCTGTGTGATCATTTAATATAATTTATTAAAATAGTTCCTTACAGTTATACATTTTGGTTATTTCCCATTTTGTGATATTGTAAATGAAATAACTACATTTAAATATTAATATGTGTCCACTTCTCTGATTATTTCTTTTGAGGACCTTCCTAGCAGTGAAAATTATGGTGCAAAGATAAATAGTTTTCAGGCCCTTGGCATGTATGGCTAAGCCACTTTTCACAGCAGCTACACTGATTTATGAAACCAGCTGGGATAGTATCGTTAATTTTGCTGAGTTACTGTGATGGGAGCATTCCAATTCCCTGGCATAATTTAAACAGACTTCGATTAAGGCCTGTGTTGCAGGATGAAACTTTCAGGAACAAGTATCAAATATGCTGTAATAATAATTATTATTTATTGTATATTCCAACAAGAGCGGCATTTTTATTACTTCACTCTACCCTTCTAGTCTGTAAATGCCTTAATTTATTTTCATCTTGTGTGATTTTCTTTCCAATTATGCCAAGCTAGACTATACCTGTACATTATAAACCAGGCCTGTGGACATGCTGCAGAAGAATCATCTGAGCAAGACCGGCTTCTGGATTCCATCCATAGGAGACTTGCATTTATTAGATTTGATCTACAGTCTGAGAATCTGTATTTTACCAGAGGTTGCTCAGCTGAGTCCAGTCGGTGGTCAGGTTTGGGTACCACTGTAATGTGTAATTATGAGACTGTTTTTATGACTGTTATGTATACACCTACCAACATCTTTCTTAAACTTTAAACCTCTTATTTATAGCCAGCAATTCAAGATTTGACCATAGAATTTCTAAAATAATAATGAATTGATGTAGCATTAAACGCTTATAAAATATAATTCATAATATTTAAATGTTCTTACCATAAATAAGGAGGCAAGAAACTATTATCATTTGCTCATTCTGTTATATACATAATAAATGTTAAGTGACATCACAAATATGCTAAAATGTAAAGCAACTTGACATAACTAACATCAGTAGAATGGGATACCACTCTAGAGTGAACTAGGAAGTATATCTCATGCATCAGTTTCTTTTTCAGATGGTTCATTATTGATATATAGAAACTACTGATTTTTGTGTGTTCTTTTTAATCTTACAACTTCACTATATGCCTTTCTTAATTCTAGCAGTTTCTTGGTGGGATATTTAGGGTTTTTAGTGTATAAAATTATCTTGTCAGCAAACAGTGACGATTTTGCTTCTTTTTTTTCTATTTGCATGCATTTTATTATTTTTTTCTTCTGCCCAATTAGTCTGACAAAGTCTTCCAATACAATGTTGAATAGAAGTGGTGCAAGTGAGCATTCTTGTCTTGGTCTGGATTTTTGAAGAAAGGACTTAAAGTTTTCACCACTGAGTATTAAAATTAACTATAATTGCATTTTCATTCTTTTTCCTTTTTGTTCCTCTGTTAATGTAATTTCAAATGTTCTGTCTTCAGGCTCACTCATTTTTTTCTTCAGTTTGATCATCCCTACTTTTGAAGTTTTCTATTGCATTTTTAGTTTAGTCATTGTATTTTTTCTTTTTTTGAGACAGAATTTTGCTGTTGTTGCCCAGGCTGGAGTGCAATGGCATGTTCTCAGCTCACTGTAACCTCTGCTTCCTGGGTTCAAGCGATTCTCCTGCTTCAGCCTCCTAAGTAGCTGGGATTACAGGCATGTGCCACCATGCTCAGCTAAATTTTGTGTTATTAGTAGGGACGGGGTTTTGCCATGTTGGCCAGGCTTGTATCAAATTCCTGACTTTAGGTGATATGCCTGCCTTGGCCTTCCAAAGTGCTGGGATTACACGAATGAGCCACCACGCCCAGCCTAGTCACTGCATTCTTAATCTCTAGGATTTCTTTTTAAAAAATATTTCTACTTCTTTGTTAAACTCTTTGTTTTGTTCAAAATTTCTTTAATTTTTTTGTCCATATATTCTGCAGTTCAGTGGAACTTCTTTGAGAAGCCTATTCTGAATTCTTCACCTGACATTTCCCAGGTCCTATTATTGGAGCTTTGTTAGTTTCCCTTGAAGGTGTAATGATTTCCTGAGTCTTTGCAATTCTTATATCTTTGCATTGGTATCTGTGCATTTAAGGAAACAGCCACTCTTCCCAGCTTTTATAGATGTATTCTGGCAGGGATAGACTTGCATTATTTAGTCTAGCCTATGACTCTGAATGGGCCAGCTGCAGACAGCCCTGAGGAGACAGAACTTGCTTTCAGTTTCTCTAGATGGCTGGACTGATGCCTTTGCTCTGAGTTCATTTGGAAAAGCTGGCTAGACTCTGCTATCCAGTGAGGCAACTGGCTGAATTCTGCAATCAGGCTGAGCTTCTGGGTAGGCACTGCAATTACTTCAGATTGGGCCAAACCACAGGGTATATTCCCTGACCAGGTAGTGTTACTATGTGTGTTCCACAGTTGGTCTGGGTTGTAGGAGGGTCCCTGAAATTAGGTGGAGCTGCTGATTGGGATGAACAGAACCAGCTTCTTTGCACAGCAGAAATGCACAATTGAGGTTTGTCTCTTTGCTTATAAGAGATTTGGGGTGGGCTTTGAGTCCAGGCTGAGCACTGCTTTAACTCCTGGGTGTGGCACAATTAGTCTCTGCCCTTTGCTGAATCTTCCTAATGCTGCAATCTTTCAGTAGGACATCTAGCAACAGTATAGAGAGTGCTAGTTCTGAGAAACACAATTGGGAAATGCTGACTGTCTTAGTTAGGGTATATACTATTACAAATGGAAATATATTCAAGCCAACTAATGCAAGAAAGAGGTTTAAGGGAAGAATGCATGAATATCTCCCATGAATCAAGCACAGAAATGACAGCCAGACTTTAGAAGACCTAACAGTTAGGCCTCCTCCATGTATGGTGATCTCTAATCTGTCTTCTTTGACATCCAGCAATTTACTTATTTTGTGTCTCTCTCAACATGTCACCTCCCAGGACAGTGCCTGCTGTGCATCATGACTAGCACATGGTAGGCCCTTTCTTATTGTCTGTCATTGAGACCATGAATGCATCAGTCTAAAGACACCTGAAGTTCAATGTGTCAAGCTGCCTAAGGTTTCAGAACAGCAATCTATTTCATAACTGAGACAAGCAAGTGAACTCCAAGACTCTAAGTAGAATGAAGTCTTATGCACTGGCCTAATAAATGGGAACAGCATATGGAAGATTATTAAAACCCAGAAGAGTATCATTCTCAGCAAACTGACACAAGAACAGAAAATCAAACACCACATGTTCTCACTCATAGGCGGGTGTTGAACAATGAGAACACATGGACATAGGGAGGGTCTGTGGGGTGGAACAAGGGTGGGGGACTGCGGGGGGTGGGGGCTTAAGGAGGGATAACATGAGGAGAAATGTCAGATATAGGTGATGGGGAGGAAGGCAGCAAACCACATTGCCATGTATGCACCTATGCAACAATCTTGCATGTTCTTCGCATGTATCCCAAAACATAAAATGCAATCAAATATATATAAAATAAAAAAATAAAAATAAAATGGCAAATAAAGATTTTATATTATTTTTAATTCAGACACACACACACACACACACACACACACACACACACACTGCCTCATGGCAATGAGCCCTGTTTTTCTTTTAGACCCAATTGTTTGCATACAATTGGGGAAAAAAAAAAAAAAAACTTCCGTTAATAGAAGTACTGACTGGTAAATAAATCAGCCATGATAAAATAGTTCTTTATAACACTGAGGTTTTTTTCCTAAAAGAACATGGTATAATTTTTTCTGTGATGATACATGATTATTATAAAAAGTGTCAATACCTAGTGAAAATCTCTCACATTCTAAATCCACCACTCTTAGAAATAATCACTATTAATAGTTCGACATGTATCAAACACTTTCAATGCACATGGATTTAGTATTGATAGAATAAACCATTTAAGCAATCTATATTCTGTGTTTTTCACTTGACATGTTATAGAGACCATTTATATCAACACATAGATATGACTTGGGCACTTTCCATCATATGAGGAACCATAATTTGTTTGACTACCAGCCTTTTCATAGGCATTGATTTTCCCTTTAAAGTTTTGCTGTCATACATATATATGTAATTAACTCCAATGCATAATGCTTATTATTTTCTTTGATAATTCCCAAAAGTGGAATGTCAGGGTTGCTCTCCAATTAGTTTGTTCCAACATCCATGTGGTGTGCAGAATAATGTGCAAAGATGTTCATGTCCCAATTCCCAGAACCTTGGAAAATATTAGGTTACATGGCAAAGAGAAATTAAGGTTGCTAAATCAAATAAATTAAAAATAGTGAGAATATTTTGGATTATCTGGGTGGGCCCAGTGTAATCTCATGGGCTTTAAAAGTAGATAGAGCGGCAAAAGAGAATCAGTGGAAGATGTAACTATAGAAGAAAGGCACTGAGAGATGTGAGGTTGTTGGCTTTAAAGTTGCCAGAAAGGGCCATGAACCAAAAAAGGTGGACAGTCTATAGAAGCTGGGAAAGGCAAAGAAATGAATTCTCCCCTAGAGCTTCCAAAAAGGAACAGTCTTGCCAACATTTTGACTTTAGCCTAGTAAGATCTGTGTCAGACTTCTAAATTACAGAACCGTAAGATGATAAATTTGTGTTGTTTTAAGCCACCAAGTTTGTAATAATGTATTATGGTGACAATGGAAAGCTAATACAGTTTACTCTTGGATTAATATAGTGAGACTCAGCATCAGTTCTCTCTTTGTTTAAGCTACTGTTAGTTATTTGTTTTGTAATTTGCAGCAAAGCAGTCCTAACAGAATACCTCTTTAGTCCTTCCTCAACATACTCTATCTGCTTTCTCTCTTCTAATCAAATCCTATCCATCCTAGTCTAACTCCTTCATGAAGCTTCCTTCACTACTGCAGCTAGCCCCTCCAGCATGCATCCAATCCAACCAGTTGCTACTTTATGTGGTATATTCCTCCGACTATTTAATGTTTGTAAACCCTGGCTGCTCACTGGAATGACATTGTCCAGTAGAACTTTTTGCAGTGAAGAGAATTTCTGTTTCCAACATGGTTGCCACTGGCCACATGTAGCCAATAAGCCCTTGAAATATGGCTTGTGTCACTGAGGAACTGAAATTTTAATTCTATTTAATTTCATTTCAAATAACCACATGTGGCAAGTGGCTACCATGTTGGCAAACACAGCACTGGAATTTCAGTTTCTTAAAGAAAACAGTGATGAGTAAAGTTCTTTGCCTCTGGTAGAGGGATAGGCACTAACTACACAGTAATTCATTCTTAGATGACCTTTAATGACGCCACATTGCCCAAGCAGTCACTGGCAATTCACATGCCTACAGGAAATTGACAGGTAATATAAATGAGGGAAGTTTCCTGAGCACACCGATAGGGAAAAGTGGGAACTGCAGTAAGCTATCTAAAGAGGCAGTGGCTTTTCAGCCCCAGATGATATTGCCATATTGAAGAGAGAATCAGTATGGCCAAATAGTTCCATTTAAAAAAACAATGCCAGGAATTGGGTATTTAGATAAAAACATCATATTTTAAAATGTTGATAATTCAAAATTTTTTCATAGAACTCTGGATAGCACAAACAAAGGATATATGTTGGCCAGATGTGATCAGAGGCTCACCAATTTGAGGCCTGTGACCCACAAGATAAATTTCAGATTTTTTCCTAACCCAGCTGCAGGAGATCTGCAGATAGCCCAGGTTGGCCTCCTGCAGTTCCTCTCTGGTGTACTCTGCTCTGGCAACCTGGGGCCACGTGTAGTTCCCCAAACACATCCTGCACTCTTTTGCCTTTATGCCTTTGCTCCTGCCATTCTTGCTGCCTCTACACTTTCACCCTACACAAAGCTGGACCCTATTGTCTTCATAGGAAAATCCTAATTATTTTCAGTGCTCAGCTCAGATATCCTTTCTTCTATAATATCTTCTCTGATTCTCTACAATATCAAAAGACTAACATTTTGCACAGAGGACTATTTCTCAGGTGGTACTAGAATAAGTTGCTTTCCAACTAGCTTCAGTGATAATTACTGCTAGTTTCTGAGCACTGAGCTAAATAACTTGTATAACTAACTGTGCTTAGAGATTCATTTAACCTACAACCTGTTCACCCCAGGGATAGGTAAATAAACCCTGACTGCTACTTCCTTCTTTGTAAGTATGAATAATGACATTAACCACCTTCTGGCATGGTAAAGAGTAAAAAAGATATAGCATGTAAAGTGATTAGTACAGTGTTTGGAGCACAGTAAAAGCTCAGTGTGTGTTTGCCCTTATAGTCACTTCTCACCCTTGGAACATGCATGGAGAGGTGTCCATATGCCAGGCAATATAATCACAAATCAATGTCTGCTTTTAGGACAGTTTGCCCTGGAGAATTTTAGGTGCTAGGGTGGGGGTGGGGTTTATGTTTGATACTACACAGTTGGGTTTTGCTGTTGTTTTCTTCTTTTGTGTTATCTGAACTCACAAGACATGCCCCTAAGCTCAGCAGGCACATGTACCTTTTATTCCTCAATATCAGATGGTTTGGGCAGATGATGACTTTTCTCTCCCAGTTGCTCCTTAGTGCTTCCCAAAATGAATCCTGCATATGCCATATAGCTTAAATTTTAAATCAGGCCATCTTACTAACAGACGATCCAAACTGGGTAGAAAATCCATGCAACTGTTACAACTTGAAATAGCAAAGAGACAATTTTGTTTATATAGGATTCTCCCTTACAACAATGCTGTGACTTAGCATTATGAATTTTATAATGCATATTTTAAAAACTAAAACACAAACAGGTTGAGGAGTCAGCCCAAAGTCATGTGGGTATTAGAGCAAAGATTGAAACTCTGAACTGTTTAAAGTGGAAGCTCAGTGATGCCAAAGCACAGCACAGCCCAGAAGAGGAACTGACCCCGAGTCTCCAGATGGGAAAAGTAACTGAAGCCAGGATTGGCTATGCGACTTGCAAGGGTTACACTTCCCATGTAGGGACCCAAGTCCAAGTCTTCTGACTCCAGGGGCTTCTTCTGTTCTAGGTGGCGGCCCTTCCCTGCATAAAGAAACAGTTTGCATCCAAGATACACAAAAGGTGGGATGGAGCAAAGCAGTGCTAGTAGCAGCTCTCAAAAGGGCCTTTGAGGCAGCCTGGGCATTTCCTCAAGACACAGTCATTGGGAATCATAACTAGGGCATATCCAAGGGGCATCTGCACAGCACTCAGATGACAGGGGAGGATCACTGGAGGGCATGGCTGCCCCTCATGACAACCAGGCCACAGAGGAAGGGGCACTGGCCTTCTTCAAAGATGACCAGCTAAGGCTCTCAGGAGACTCAACCCAGCTTTTCTGTGTTTCTTCATAGGCCTTTGCAAACCTAGAATCTCCAGGCAGATACATTTCATCTACAAAACAGCAGTCCCTGTGCCTCCCTGAGGAATATCTGCATTTCTTGGAAGAACAGTATTTGCGATACAGTAAAGCCTATGGCTTTTGAGAATTCCTTAGAGTGGTAGAAAGTCATAATTAATCCTTTTTTTCATTTCTCTGGGGAAAAATGGATTTAAATAAACCCATAGTGTGATAACACAAAACATATGTTGACGTGTACAATCTGAAATATAATGTTCCTACAGCAATACCTCCATATCTTAGAAAAATAGCTGCAGTTTTCTGACAAAAAAGTCTTACCTACACAGCCATTGGAAAACACTGAGGATGTACACACCAGCACAGAGAGGAAGATTTAAGTCAGCTACCATCCCAGCACTCAGAGCCAGCCAGGCTTAATTTCTTGGTGCTTATATGTTCCATTTGTTTTTAAAAATGCACATAATACTATTTTCTTAGTTGATTTTTTTCCTTAAAATATTCTGAATACCTGTGATAGAGCTGCCCTATGTTTTGATTGTGATGGTGGCCCCACAAATCTGCATATGTGATAAAGTGGCTTAGAACTCAACAGACACACACAAAAATGAGTGCATGTAACAATAGTGAAATCTGAATAAGGTTGGTGGACAGTAACAATGTCAATTTCTGTAATATTGTACTATAGCTACGCAAGATGTTACCATTAGGGAAAACCTCGTAAAGAGTATGCAGGACCCCTCTATATTGTTTCTTAGAACTACATGTGAATCTACATTATCTCAAAATCAAAAGTTTAAAAATAGCTTGAAACATATGATGATAGCCTTCCTTATCAACATTGCTATACAATATCATTTTCAATAACTGTCTAATTTTCAACTGCATGGATATATCCTGATTGAATTAACCAATTATCTAATAAATTCTGATCTTAGGGACCAGAAAAGCTACTTATTGTAGACATTAAGCTAAATTATGAATATATCAAATCAGAAGAGATCTTATTAATCATCTAATTCTAACACATTCCCTTTACAGAAGGGAAAATTAAAGCCCAGGTAGGCGAAGTACTTTGTTCAAGGTCAGAGAGGCAGTAAATGAGAAAGCCTAGCATAGATCCTGGGCCTCCAGACACACAGACCTTAGTATGCCACCTCTGAAGAGAACAAAAACTTAGTTTAATAGATGACAGATTAATATGCAGCCACCAGATATAGTTAAGTAACTTAAATATGTACTGACACCTGAGTAATTTAGGAGTTGCACTCAAAGACAGTTAACGTGAATGGATGAAGTAGCATGAACAGATTACAGTAGGGTAGGGTGAGAAGTATGAAAAACTCAAGTGACAGCAGTTACTTTCTTCCAGTTAATTGCTGCTACATCAGAATGCAATCTGTGTTGCCACAACGGAATGTGGGTCTTTATATATATATAATTTATAAAATATCCACACTAAATTCTTTAAAATGAACCAAAGAATCCCAAAGAACTATGTAAGCCAATCACATATTTGTGGGGATAAATCAATTTGTAAGCTCTATGTACAAACAGTTTGTAACTGCTCAGGTATAATTCACTTTATATTATTAAAACATATATAAAGAGTTAATCCCTGAACAACATACAAGTTAGGGGTGCTGACCCATTACACAGTCAAAAATCCCAGTTGAAAAATAACTTTTGACTCCCCCAAATCTTAATTACTATCTTCTGTTGACTGGGAGTGTTACTAATAACACAAATAGCCAGTTAACACGTATTAAGTATGTAATATGGATTATACACTGTATTCTTATAATAAAGTAATCTAGATGAAAGAAAATGTTATTAAGAAAATCATATGATGATCTACTTCCACTTTATGAAAATCAATTTACTATTCATAAAGGGGTAGCTGAGGTGGAGAGAGGCAAGAGAGGCAGGCACACTTTGTGTAAATTTTATTGAAAAATAATCTGCATGTAAGTGGGCCCACACAGTTCAAACCCATGTTGTACAAATGTTAATGATACATAAGGCAGTAAATCTGGGGAAATAAACAGCAGCCATTGCTGCTGAAACATGGGTGCTTTGAACATTTGCCTTTTTTCTTCTTCATCTTATTTTAAAAAAATTTTCTTTGACTGCCCAGCACCTACAATCCATTATTGTGATTGGGAAAATCACCCCCCACCAAAGTTATCTGAAAATGCCAGTTACTGGCTTTCCTAGCCTTCCTTGAGCTGGGACATAGGCACATGACATAGATCCCACCAGTAAGATGGGCTACCCCAGGCTCAGAATACTGGTACTATGCAGTAGAACTGCTCTGACATCTTCCCAGGAAGGTATTGTAGTTGTGGTAGTTATTAACATTTGCTGGAGGCCTCAGTGACAAAGGTAGAGGTAATATTCAATGGTATCAGTTCTGGGGTGTCCATGAGATGAGGTCTAGTGCTTGTGTCCAGTAGGGTCAACCTAAACACCTTATGGGAACAATTCTGTGGCCTGATTTTCTTCCAACTTTTATTTTAGGTTCAGGGGTACACATGCAGGTTTGTTACATGGGCAAATCGCATATCTCTGGGATTTGGTATAAAAATGATTTCATCACCCAGATAGTGAGCATGTTACCTGATAGGTAGTTTGCCAATGCTCAACAGCCTTCTAACCTCTACCCTCAAATAGGCCCCAATGTCTATTGTTCCCCTCTTTGTATTTATGTATACTGAATGTTTAGCTCACACTTACAAGTGAGAACATGCAGTATTTGGTTTCCTGTTCGTGTGTTAATTCCCTGAGGATAGTGGCCTCCAGCTGCATCCACGTTGCTGCAAGGGACATGGTTTCATTCCGTTTTATGGCTGCATAATATTCCATGGTGTATATGAACCACATTTTCTTTACTCTGTCCACCATTGATGTGTATCAATCTTGTCTTTGCTGTTGTGAAAAGTGCTGCAATGAACATATGCATGCATGCATGTGTCTTCATGGTGGAACAATTTATATTCATTTGGGTAGATACCCAGTAATGGAATTGATGGGTCAAATGGTATTTCTGTATTTATATCTTTGAGAAAACTCCAAATGGCTTTCACGATGGCTGAACTAATTTACATTCCCACCAGCTGTGTATAAGCATTCCCTTTTCTCCACAACCTTGGCAGCATCTGTTATATTCTGACTTTTTAATAACAGTCATTCTGACAGGTATGAGATGATATTTCATCATGGTTTTGATTTGCACTTCCATAGTGATTAGCGATGTTGAGCGTTTTTTCATATGCTTGTTGGCCACGTCTATGTCTTTTGAAAAGTGTCTGCTCATGTCATTTGCCCATTTTTTAATGCGGTTGTTTGTTTTTTGCTTGTTGATTTTGAGCATTATTCCTGATCATTAGTATCCAAGCCTGGTTCTCTTGGTGATGATCTGAGCTTTTCAGTATCATTTAATAAATTCTAATTTTGCTGAAGTTAGCCAGAACTGCTTTACATTGCTTAAAATAGGGACCCCTGACTGATACAATTAGATTGGGTTGGTATATTTTCACGTATATATTGTCATGTTTACATTTTAACATCAATTTATATTAAATAAACAGACAAGTGCTCAAACATTTGCTGTACAGTAGACAGTAATCAAGAGAAAGAGATATGGAGTATAATCTCGCAATGAATTGTTCTCATTCTATCCTTTTGCTCCCTCAAACATATACTACTCTAGACAATCATCTTATTTTGCTTATAGTGGAAAGTCTCTGCTATGTATCAGCTGAGTGGCTGGGGCAGGGAGGATCCATTTCCAAGATGACTTCTTTACTTCACATGTCTGGTGTCTTGGGGTTCCTTGCTCTCTCTCTCCACAGGGCTTCTCATCCTCCAGGACCTCTCCACATGTCTTGGTGCCCTACAGTTTTGCTTATGCCAGTTCCTCTATCTGGAATGCCTTTTCTCTTTTTTATCTATAAAAATCCTATCACTGTCTTCAGATATAGACAGACACTTCTCAAAAGGAGACATTTATGCCACCAACAAACATATGAAGAAAAGCTCATCATCACAAGTGAAGAAAAGCTCATTATCACAACTAGAGAAATGCAACTCAAAACCACAATCAGATACCATCTCATGCCAGTTAAAATGGTGACATTAAAATGTCAGAAAACACCAGATGCTGGAGAGAATGTGGAGAAATAGGAATGCTTCACACTGTCGGTGGGAGTGTAAATTAGCTCAACCATTGTGGAAGACAGTGTGGTAATTCCTCAAGGATCTAGAACCAGAAACACTATTTGACCCAGCAATCCTATTACTGGGTATATATCCAAAGTATTATAAATCATTCTACCATGAAGACACATGCACACATGTGTTTGTTTATTGCAGCACTATTTACAATAGCAAAGACTTGACACCAACTCAAATGCCCATCGATGATAGACTGGATAAAGAAAATGTGGCACATATACACCATGGAATAGATACTATGCAGCCATAAAAAAAGGATGAGTTCATGTCCTTCGCAGGGATAAAGATGAAGCTGGAAACCATCATTCTCAGCAATCTAACATAAGAACATAAAACCAAACACTGCATGTTCTCACTCATAAGTGGGAGCTGAACAATGAGAACACACGGACACAGTGAGGGGAACATCACATACTGGGGCCTGTCAGGGGGTGAGAGGCAAGGGAAGGGAGAGTATTAGGACAGATATCTAATACATGTAAAACCTAGATGATGGGTTGATGGGTGCAGCAAACCACCATGGCACATGTATACCTATGTAACAAACCTGCACGTTCTGCACATATATCCCAGAACTTAAAGTATATTTTTAAAAAATCCTATCACCTTCTTAGTCTAGAAGCTTAAATGCCCTCCTGAATCCTAAATCCAAAAATACCCATCAGCACTCTACCACTACCACCACCACCACCATTATTTTCCTGTAAAGGTCCCATCTGGTCTTCAGGAAGAGGATTATTGGAAATGAAAATGAAGGAAGGAGATTGAGAGAAGACAGACATCCCTACCCCAACCCCAGACTAATGTTCATGTGTTTGCCAGCCTATCTTTTCTTTGGAGTATAGACAAATGTCTACATTCCTGCTTTCCCAGTATCTAGAAGGCTACCTAGAACATACAAGGTACTCAATGGATGCTTGTATACTGAATAATTAAACCATTTTAAGGGAGGGACAGGAATTAAAGATGACTTCACACTGCCAGCATCTCCATTCTTTTTCCATCTTTATTTTTATTCCCTGCACCAAATGCCCAGATGAACCTGAGTGTAATCACAAGAACACTTAGGTAATTTGGCCATTTCCAGGTAAAACCATTTTCAGTCTCCCCTTCATCATAATGGGTTCTCCTACTGACAGCCTCTTAAAGGAGAAAGCTGTAGACCGTTCTGTACTTTGGTGCAGCATCTTCGGTGCAGTTAACAGCCAGAAAAGAGGAGCCAAGAGCCCCTACTCAGAGGGCCAAGTGCTTTCAAAGATCTGACCTAAGAGATGAGAAAAGGTAACCACAGTCCTTCAGAGCTGAAAGTCTTTTGCTAAAAGTCTGAAAAAAACATTCCTTAGAGGAGCAGACATTTGACAGAACCTGCAAAGTCGGCAAATCTAATTTCAGACTACCTGGAAAATAAAAATGTGATCCTGAGTTCAGCTGGAACGGTTTTGAGGAGGGCTCAGTGGACCTGGCAAGCACAGTGTTTATGGGAGCTGTGACCAGTCAAGCAGCTCCATCCCAGTCTAGCCCAGAACTTGAGGGGCCTCTCTTGCCTCCACTGTGAATCACAGCACATCAGAGCTAATGGAAACTCAGACTGTCACATCTAACTCCCTCATTTTACAGAAGAGCAAGCCAAGGACAGGAGAGAAACCACTTTACAAAGAGGATGCAGCAAGATCCATTACCAGACAAGAACATCTGCCTGACAGCTAATGGGTACCTTTGTTTTTTTTAAAGCAACATTGGGTTGTACAATTCTGCCTCTCTGGCTTTTGGTGAGGCCACAATGCTGTTGACATAGGACACTGAACACTACAAATCTATAAAATGGCCCAACTTTCAAAAATTCTCATCAACTTTCCCAAGAAGAATCATTCCACATGAAGTGCTAAATTTCTGCATGGTATCACTCATCAAGAAATCTTGATCAACCAACATTAGTTTAAGAGTATTAATTTACCCATTAATATTCACTCCGACACTGTGATTAGAGGAATAGTGGATATATTAATTATTTGCTCTATCCATCATATGGTTATAACAAAATAATGTTAGTTGACTATCCCAGCTGCCTTTCTCTGAGAAATAGTCTTCCCCACACCCCATAGGACTGCCATACCCCTACTCTCCAGGCACCTTTGTATCCTGTGACTGTTTGCCTGATCCCACTTGTTTTTTTTTCTTTTTGGACAGGGTCTTACTCTGTCACCCAGGCTGGAGTGCAATGGTGCTATCATGGCTCATTGCAGCCACGGCCTCCTAGGCTTAGGTGATCCTCCCACCATAACCTCCCAAGTAGCTAGGACAACAGGCATGTGCCACCATGCCCAGCTAAATTTGTTTGTACTGTCTTGTAGAGACGGGTTTTGCCATGTTGCCTAGGCTGGTCTAAAACTCCTGGGCTAAGGCAATCCACCCACCTCAACCTCCCAAAGTGCTAGGATTACAGGTGCCACCCAGGGCAGTAAGCTCCTGCTCGCATTTGATTGGACTAGGGATGACACCTAGCTCACACTGAAACAATCAGATTCCCTTCTATGGATTTTGAAATCTGAGAGACTTAGGGACTTAGGGAATTAGCCAACTATCTGAGCTGGTCTCTTAAATGGAGGAAATATAATCTGAAGAATTGTGAGGAAGGATTTACCATGAATATGCAAAAGCAAAGAAAGCCAGTAGAAAGGATAATGAAAAAGAAGGAGAGAATGTGGGAGATAAGAGACAGAGAGAACAACTAACAGGGAAAAACTGGCAGATGGGGAGGAAGGAAAGGAATAGAGGAAGAAACAGAGAGAAGTGGCAGACAGAGCCAGAGGTGAAGATTAAGAGGAGCAGGGAGAGAGACAGAGACAGGAAGGAGCAAGACAGATACCAAAAACTGCCTGAGTTTCAAATTTCTGTTTTAAGTCATTTGAGAGGCCCAGCTGTTTTGGGGTTCCATGCATAACACAGTGTTCTTCCAATTATTCTCCCTCTTATAATTTGAGCTTTCATTATTTTCTGTTAACTACAAGTAAGAGTTTTAACTATAAATAGCTTGACGCTCATTCAAAAAGCAATGCTGGTTAAAAAGCAAAAAGAAAAAGACTATAAGCCAAAAATGACACATGATGGATTTTGACATATTTAGAGACTACCTATACTTCCGCATATCCATTCAAACACTAGCTGAAAAGGTTAATAAAACCTTTATAACTAAAAGCAATTTAGCTGAGCTCTGCAACGGGGAGAGTCAACTAAAAATTATTTTGTTATAACCATATGATGGGTAGAGCAAATAATTGATATATCCAGGTTTGAAGGATATAGAACAGAGATTGCCAAGGGGAGCTGCGGGCTTAGTCAGCACACTAAAACCCAGCCAAGGGAGCTGAGACTTTCTTGAGAAGGTGCCTTTGGAAAATGAGATGGCATTGGGAAAAGTGGGTGGGCCTTGTCAGGTGGGAGTAGGCGACTGGGAACTGACACACTATATCATAGCTGTTTATTGTATATGCTGGCATCACCTTGCCATGCTACCTATTATTCACAGTCACGTTCCTCAACTCGCTTCGGGCTTTTTCATCTCTGCCTAAACACACACACTTTCATGCATCCATCCCTCTGTTTCTACCTTTCCCTTTGCCTGCAATGCTCTGGCTTTACTCCTCCACAAATTGTTGTGCCTCTTTCAAATCCCTGCTTGAAACATTGTTTTCTCTAGCTCCTTCTCCAGCCCACCCTGAACAAATCTGCTCACTTCTTCCCCTGTGGCCTCCATTGCATTTGGCACTAATAATACTTACTATATTCTGTATTCTAGGCACCATTCTTTGTACTGCAAACAATAAGCAAAAATCTTTGCTTCATTGGCCTTTTCGTTCTGCTTTGGGAGACAGATGGTAGGCAAATAAGCAAACATGCATGTGTGCACGTGCACACACACACACACACACACACAGACACACACACACACAGACACGATTTTCAGTACTGATGAGTCCTATGTAAAAAAATTATGCTGTATAAGATAGTGATTGATGGGGAAGGGAATGGAATCTTATTCTAGCAGTTTTTACATGCTAGATGTAATAAACTTTATGTTTGTTCACACAACTGTGAGCTCTGAGAAACATCTTTGTCTGGCACATAGCAAGTGACCAATAAATGTATAATAAAAGTAGAACACGTAAGAACCACAGATTTTAGTATTTCACAGCCAACAGAACGCTCTTCCAGATTTTATAGAAAGCAGGTGAACTAGAGCTAGCTGATTTCCCAGTGAATGACTGAAAACTATTTTGTTCCCTGAAAAACGTAAGTATCCTATTTTGCTCTGAATTCACCCAGGAATGTAATTAACCAGAAAGCTCTCTGTTCTGGTACAAAACATCAATATTCCATTTCTCAGCTTCATAAATAGCTGTGTGGACTTGGCCCACATTCCATTTTCACTGGCTTCAATTATTTAATGCCATGCTTTTCTGTCCAAAATCTGCTGTTTATTATCTGTGTGTCTCACATTATTTTTTCAGCCACACCAGCCCACTGAGGTTGTAATTTTTTATCCAGTGCACTAGGGTTTGTTGTCTGACTTCCATTCCAAATACTGGTTAATTTGGCAATGAGGAATCTTGGGGGACTGAGCTACTTGGCTGAAATAGGATGCATTTTGTTGAGCAAGCATATTCAACTCATTTCTGATTACAGGGATGAGGATAGATGTATAGAAAATGCTCAGTAAGTTGGAGCATTTCATTGAAGAAAACAGGGTCTTGAATTTGGAAGGCAGCAAAGAACATAGACATTGGAACATACTTGAGGTTGGTTTGAATTTCTGTTCTGCTATTTATTATTAAAGTGTTCTTGAACAAATCAATCCCGAGTTTCTTCTCGTAAAATGAATAATACCTACCTCGCAATATTACTGCAACAATCAAATACATTGTCTGCAAAACACCTAGCAGAGGATGTCACGTATAGTAGGCATCTACAAGATAAAATTCTTAAGACCTTCTTTGATCAAAGTTGTCTATATTGTTAGAAGGAAGTTTATATTCAATAGACTTTCCCTTTAGATCGATTATTTCAAAATTGTGTCTGGACATATTGTGATATAATTCACTGTTCCCTATACTTGGCATCAAAGCAAGGAGGGATCAGATAGGCTGGGTCTGAAACCTGCTTCACCTCTTCTAGTTACTTAATTGTGCAGTGCCTGCCTGATCCACATAACAGAAATAGTGCTTATTTAATAGGATTACCGTCAGGTTAATTGAGTTAATATAGCCAATTTACTAAGATTTGTTTTGGGTACAGTGTTTATTTTTTTTGCTTAATACTTTCCTTTAAATTGACCTTTTTTTAAAACTTAGATACATTCATTTTAAAAGGTTACTTCATACCATGTTTATAAATGAAAAACCATAATTGTTAAAAATAAACAAAACAAAATCAAAGCAATATTATAAAAATTCAGCTAAATGCTATTAGACACTGAAGACAATGAGCCCGAGACCTGCCTTCTCTTTGGTCAAAGGGAATTTTTATTTTTTCTTTTGTTTTTTTTTTTAGAAATAAGCTTATTCTTTAATTTTTGTATTTCCCAGCCTTTAGAAATCATTATCTAAACCCTAAGTTTGAGCTCTGACTCCTAAAATTATTTTTTTTCCTTCTTATTTTAAGTTCTAGGATACAAGTACAGAAGGCATACGTTTGTTACATAGGTACATGTGTGCCATGGTGGTTTGCTGCACCTATCAACGTCTCATATAGGTTTTAGCCCTGCATGTATTAGTTATCTGTCCTAATGTTCTCCCTCCTGTCTCCTCCCAACTTCCCGACTGGCACCCATGTGTGTTGTTCCCTCTCTGTGTTCATGTGTGCCCATTGTTCAACTCCCACTTATGAGAGAACACGTGGGTGTTTGGTTTTCTGTTCCTGTGTTAGATTGCTTAGGATGAAGGCTCCAGCTTCATCCATGTCCCTGCCAAGGACATGATCTCATTCTTTTTATGGCTGCATAGTATTCCATGGTACATATGTACCACATTTTCTTTATGCAGTCTATCACCGATGGGCATTTGAGTTGGTTCCATGTCTTTGCTATTGTAAACAGTGCTGCAATAAACATATGTGTGCATGTGTTGAAGAGAATTTTTCAAGTACCCAAGAAACGTTCAAAGTGATCTAAAACTAGATTGAGACTTTCTTCATAGGATCAGAACAATGATCTCACTTTGTGATTCAGTCTTAGGTCTATGTACTTCCTAAAAGCAGCTCTTCTACATCTAGAGGAGAGCACTGGAGAAATGGAATTAGGAACACCAGGCTCTGGCCACATGGACACTATTAATCAGGGATTGGCAATTAGACAGCTACTTAGCTTTCTCGTTTCCTGTGTGAAATGAAGAAATTGGGCTCTAAAGAACCCTTTATCTCTGGAATGCAAGGATTCTAATGCTGCTTAAGATATAGTATTTTATTGTGTTTCTGTTTAGCATTGTCACAGAACCCCTGAGTGATCCATTCATTCTTTGCGGAATTGAACTGACCACTTTGGACTACTCAAGATTGGTTGGGTAATGTTTTCATCTCAGCTAGGTGGACAGTTACATAAGGTCAGGGACAGTGCTCATTTTGTACATCCTCCAGTGTCAGGCTATGAAAAGACTTGATGATTTTATTTTCTTGGTCTAAATAGGATGCTCAACAGTATTTACTTTCTGTTAGAACAGTAGGGGACAGAATGAATGGGCATCATTGACAGAAGTAAAATATTTTCACTGTAGAGAAATAGACTATGAGACCCTCACATAACCCCAGGTTCACAACAGGAAATGGTCGGCACAGACTTCAAATCTTCCAATACAAAAAGCTCAAGTTTCCTAGGATTAAACTAGACCACAAATAAACCTCATTTTACATTTTTAAAGCTTGTTTAAAGAAAACATTTTACATCTCTCTCTTGATCATTTAAAAATCTCTTTGGAAAACTAATTAAAACAGTGTTATAAGCTCACCGTTTTTTATTTCCTTTTAAAGGACTAATTCAAATCATAGAATTGAGCTACTGCCAAATTCAACTTTCTATTTTTCAATTTATCCTAAACATCTGTCTGAGCACCATCTTCTTTTCTGTAGACTCTTCATGTCCTCTTTACTTATATCACTAAGCCTATTTATTTTTTCTAAGATACTGTTTTATCAACTGCTTCCCAATTGTTATCCCATGTGCTAGTGGGAAGCAAAAAGATAAGGCTTCACTGGTATATGGATGTTAGGCACTCAGCTAGGTTCACTCATTAGCCAAGAGGCTCACTCTACATCAGTTAGAGTTCTTTGGTGGCAAGCAGCAGAAGTTAATTCTGACAATATTGAATAGTAGAAGAAGGTTTGCTTAAAAAAATGGGGAGCACACAGAATAAAAAAGAAGAGTTGAAAAATTAGATTCAGGAAAGGGCAGGAATTGATACAGCCCTGAGGCTCTAGGTTTCAAACTATGGCCCAAGGACAAATCTAGCCTGCCATCTGTTTTTATAAAGAACATTTCCATGGAGCATAGGCTTACTCACTTGTTTGCATATTGCCTATGGCTGCTCTCCCTTTACAATAGCAGAGTCAGATAATTGAGGCAGGGACCGTATGGCCACAAAGCCTAAAATATTTACTATTTGGCCTTTTACAGAAAAGGCTTGGCAGCCTGTGCTCTATGTAATGGAAATGAATAGACAACATTTCACGGTACCATGTCAGGGCTAGATCTTCCCCAGTCATTTTTCAGTCCATGTATCTCTATTTTCAAGTTTCTGATTCTTTGTAGAGAGAGTCTGATGGACTGAACTTGGGTCATATGGCCAGACTCTTCTCAGGGGAGGGCCAGGTCCCTTAACCGACACTCGCACTACTAAGGTAGCATCCAATGGGTGAGAAACAGTTCCCCAAAGCAAACCTAAGGAGCTCTTACTGAAGAATGGAGAATAGGTGCCAGGCAGGGAAAAACAACAGATGTGCCATACACACACTCCCACATAGCAGCCTTGCAGCAATTCAGATTTGCGCTACAGCAAAATTAAAATACACACACACACACACACACACACACACACACACACGCACTACAAGTCATGGAGCTTCAAGTTGTTCATAAGTAGCCAAAAACTCAAATAACTTTGAATCACAAGAGTACATGTACTACATTCCATTCCTTACAGTCCCAAAGGCATTAGAAATAGCACTGAGAGTAAAAACAAAATGATAGTACTGAACAGACAGGACACTGATGAGCAAATCATGTCACTTCCCTGAGACTCAATTTCCCCAACCTGCCCTGCCTACTAACAAAGCTGTAGTGAGGTGTAGATTTAGGTATAGAATAGGTGCTCATTAAATGTAAGATAATTAAGGATTTCATGTGAATAAAAGGCATTAAGGAGGGAAAATTATGAAACAAATGAAGCGGTGGTAAAAAGTTTAAATAGTGAACAGGGAGTGGGGAAATGCTGTTCCATCAGTACAAAGTTGCAGTTAGACAGGAGGAATAAGTTCTGGGGTTCTGTTGCACAGCAAGGTGGATTGAAATTAATAATAATGCATATTCTGAAATAGCTAACAGAAATATTTTAAATATTCTCACCACAAAGAAATGATAAATACTTGAGGTGATGGTAATATGCTAATTACCCTTATTTGATAATTCTACAATGTATTCATGTGTTGAAATATTGCATTGTAGCCCATAAATATACACAATTATTTGTCAATTAAAAAAATAAAATTTAAAATGTCCAAATTGTCTTTTATAGGAGGTTATGACCATTTCTAACTTCAATATGCTACAGATCATAAGGAAATCTTTGCTTGTCCGTCACTTCTTTCCATAGCTTACTAGTGTTATGGCCCTTCTTTCTCCTCCCTGTGGTTACCAGGGTAACATGGTAAATGTGCACACCAATCCAATTTGTAGGATCCTAGGAAACAATACTGGCTTCAAGATGCCTACTGCCTTCTTGAGGGTAGACAATGCTTTTTAGTTCACTGGAGAAAGTTCTCAAAAACTATACAGATTAGACTTTTTCTGATTATCACAACCTCCTTCACTATGCCCTCCCAAGTCAGCCTCATTCCCACTACCACGGCAACCAACCTACTTCACATTCTTCACTGATGGCTGTTAACCTGATGATTTTGTGCTCCTTACCAGAGTTTCTAATATCCTGAAATATGCATCCCCAAAACTAATCACTGTCTTAGGTTCCATCTAATGATAATAACTAAATTCCCAACACTGTGACAAGCATCATGCTAAGACCATGTATATTTCATTTCTTTGCTGCAAGGTACTTAGCACCATTTCACAAATGGGAAAACTAAGGCCCAGGCATACTATATAACAACCTCAAGGTCACCAAGCTTATAAGGGCTTGATCTTAGATCCAGACCAAGAGTGACTCATATAGGAGTTTTTTCAAGGACAAAGCTTTGTCATTTAAGTCCTCAGTGGTATCATATAAAGAAAAGCACCAGTGTTAACTGGATCAGAAAAAAAATGAATATGAGAAACAATCAAGTGTTCCAATTCAAATCAATTTTCTTCAACTCAGTCATAAAATAAGATTAGCAAAAGAAATGCAGACCATCACCAAGTGGCACCTATACATAGAGAAGGACAGAAGGCTATAATTATTTTTTACCCCAATGTGTAGACTCAGCAAATGGCTAAAGCATGTTTGAAATTTGTATAGCATGCCTCTGCCTGTACACTCAGTGTCCAATAGAGCTTACCCTGGCCTTTATAACGAGCCACCATTTTTATTACTTCTTAGCCTAGTGCCCTTGGGTTCAGAAACAAGAACAACAACAAAAACAGATGGAGAAGTTCCACCATTTTCCTTTTCCACAAACAGAGCAACACTACACTTATCTAAAACCTACGCCCTACCCTCAGGTCAATAGTATATGGATAGAGGTAGCAACTTGGATAGGGACATTTGAAAAGAGATGAAAAAGGCTTGAACCTGGCTTGAAAAGAAAACCACTCACTCAGCCAATCATGTGTGGCATGTCTAAGCATGGTAGCCTAGCAATGACATGGGCTGATTGCTTTTCACCCAATCTATGTCAGTGGGCATTTGGAAGAATGAATCTGTACTGTCATGACTCTCATTTCTTTAGCTTATTCTTTGATTGTCTAGCCAACTGCCTTGTTGATAGCTTCATGTGGATGTCAAAATTTAACATGCCACAGTGGTATATTTTTATTTCCCTTAGAAACATGTTCCAGCTTCCCCATTTCTGTAAATAGCAGAACTACCCTTGTAGTTGCTCAAGCCAGAAACCTTAGAATTTCCTTTTTCTCCTTCCCAATTATAATTATTCTATCAACAAATCCTGTTAATTCCACCTTCAACATATATCTTGAACCTGTCTGATTCTTGCTATTTCTACTGTTTATAAGAGACTTCTTTCTAGTTCTCTTATGCCTCAGTACTTTGACTCTTTCTTACAAGTGGCTAATCGTTATTAACAAAGAATTTAAAATACATTGAAATGTAAGAAAATAATTTTCAAGTAAAAATGGGAAAAGGCATACGTTCTGTTTAGACTCAGTGTACTTGTACTGCTTATCAGGAAATAAGCAAGAAGGCTCATGTAAGCATTCTGCTCCATGTAAAGCTAGACAGAAAAGCCTGTGCCTTAATCTAAGCCAACATCATCACTCTCCTGGTCCTCGGCAATAGCTTCCTCTTTCCATTCTTGACCCTCACAATCCAAGAGTAAAAATGAATTCTTCTAAAGCACAATTCCAAATCCCATCACTCTCCTGCTTAAAAGCCTTCACTGGCTTTCCTTGCACTTAGAATGAAAGTCAAACCCTTTTCATAGCTTACGTGTCTTCTGTCATAGGTGCCTATTTTCTCTCTCTTCCTCCCAAGGCTCTGGCCATATTTGTCAACCTTGAGTTGATTTTTGCTTTGGACATTCCTGCATACCCCTTTATTTGCTGGTCTAACTCCATCCCACCCTCCAGGCTTAGTTTCCTCAGCCAGAAAAATTTACTGAGTCGGTTCTCCTTGTTTCTTTCTCTCTTGGTGTCCTGCTCCTTTCCTCTATAGCACTTTTTTTTTTTTTTTTAGGAATATTAACTGTTTGCTCACTTGTGTAATTTGTGTCTCTCCTGTATGGCAGCAAGATGTGGTGAAGTATGGGTATATCATCTGTCTCGTTCATCACTAATCTCTAGCCCTGAGCAAGGTACTTACCACATACAAGCTACTCAATAAATAATACAGGAATAAATTAATGAATGTCCAAACCTACCCTGGGTTCTTTATGGTTTCTATTGTCTCATTTATTGTTTCATCAATTCCTTTCCTCCCATCTGCTTAGAGATTTATAGTTTGCAAATCCTTTTCATTTTCTTTCTCTCATCTGTGAAGAAACTAGAGAATCTGAGCTCCTCTTTTTTACACAACTGAAGAAAATAAGGCTCAGGGAGTTTAAGAGAAATGCCTAAGGCTGAAGAGCAACTAGAAAGTAGCAGAAACAAACTAAGAACCCAAGATTTGAGACGTTTTCTCTAGTTCTCTTAAGCCACAATCAATGCCCTGACTCTTCCGTACAAGTGGTTAGTTGTTATTAACAAATAATTTAAAATACATCGAAATACAAAAAGGATATTAAAAAAAAGGAAAAGGCATAAGTTCTATTTAGTCTTATTTTATTTGCATTGCTTGTCCTATCAGGTAACAAGCAAGTAAGGATTATTTATGCATTCATCTCAAAGCAAAGCTAGGCCGAAATCCTGTGGGTAGAATTTTA